>NC_023752.2:30280648-30580648 GCF_000499845.2 Phaseolus vulgaris | reverse complement strand
ATTGATAAGTGTTTAATTTGTAGTAATTTTTATAGATAAAAAGGCAAGTAATTTTGGTAAAGTATGTACAAATGTTCTATGAATCATGCCAAAAACCTCCAACCACAACTGCACATGAAGATGAAGAAGAAAAGAAGGAAAATGCAGAGATTATTGAAAAAAAGAGTAGAAAAACAAACAAACAAGGGTGGAGCAACAGAGTCAAATCGCCTAACACATGTAGAATGACTTAGCGAATTGAGTCTATATAACAAGCTCCATGGAAAACACTCAAAATGTTGAGTGCATGTGCACACACAGAGCGAATTGAGGCTAGTACATCTAAGAATTCAAGAGACTATAAGGCTGAGCGAAAACCAAAGGATGGGCAAATTAACGTATTTAAACATGAAGAAACCCAATTTCGCTCAGGAAGGGCTCAAGCCAACATGCACCAAGTTTGGGAAGAAGAAGAGTTCTCTTGAATCCTAATCCAAGCCAATCTTGCTTCATGATTAAGAAACTTCAAGGGTGGACAGGATATTGAGCGAACCTCTGTCAATCCCTGACTCTGGAATCTGAAGTAGCCCAAGAATTGAGGATTGAAGTCCAAAATGATTTCTGAAGGATAAAGAAAGCCAATATGTTGAGCGAATTGACCTTCATTGAGTGAATGATGAATCCCTTTGTATCCCATTTATGAAATCTATAAATAGGGACATTTGGGCAACATTTTAAGCATAAAGAGGAACCAAGAGAAATTGAGAGGAATTAAGAGGCATTGAGAAACATAGAGGCTAAGAGGATCAAGTGAGATCCAAAGAAAAGGTTTAGATATAAAGGTCTTGTCAGGTTAGACACAAAGAGTCTAAACTTAAGAATTAATCAAGCTACAAGGAGAAGGAAGCCTAATTTATGGAGAAGGAAAGCTTGAAGTCATGCTGGTAACAGCACTTAGGGATTCATGTTTGTGTTTAGATTATAAGCCTGAACTTTAACTATAAGATCTTATCATGAGTTGCTAAATCTATCTTGTTATGATTGAATAACAATGTGATATTTTTGAAGTTATTGTTGTTTGTTGATGCATGTTTCTCTTTTATATTCAAATTCCTTGGGTCTAGTAGTGTGCTTAATGCTCAATGGTGAGGAACGACCATTGATTGTCCATAGGGTATGAATAAGGTTGGAAGGCGATTTCATGTTTATCAACCCTATTTAGGTAGCCATAATATTCAATTGTCGCACAATGTAGATTTGAGGCTATGGTGAACTATTCCATCTTAATGCAGCGATAAGTCATATCAGTGACTTATTGCTCTAGATAACCTTGCGTGAGGAATCAACTTGGTTTGACCAAAATAGGAACAAGGATTCTGAATAAATATTTCATTTATAAATAACAGTAATAAAAGATATTGACAAAGTTATTTCAATCCCAACATTTGTGTTATATTGTTACTTCCTTACTTTAGTGATTTGTTTGAACTTCATCTCTCGATATAAATATGTATTATTATTATTATTAATATTATTATTATTTATAGTTGATATTTATAAGTATTACTTGCAAATCATCTCTAGTTTACGTAACACTTCATTTTAAAAGATAATTATACTTTGATATTGTTCTTGCCGGTTGACTTGCTCGTCGGTTGACTCTAATGACAAGCTCTAGCTTCGTCTGTTTTTTCACGACTTTGTCCTATCTCTTGCTGCTCTGGAACATAACTCCGTTGAAACAGAGGGGGCCCTACCTGTTGATTGCACTCTGACGATCGAGTCAGTACAGGGCTTATAAGAAACAAGAAGTAACAAGTTTCAGTCTTAGAAATATCATACCTTTACCTGGGATCTCAAGACCCTTTTACAGTTTACCTCTTGTAACAACTTTCTATCACGAGAATATCATCTCAAATAAAAGTATACTCAACAGGAAAATATTCTGTTCAAGGGCACACCCTCACGATACTGCAACAAAATGATATCTTTCCTCCAGGGAGTGCATAAAATAATAACAGAATAACCACCAGGGTACCAACTCATGTACCAACATCAAGGGTCCAATCTGTTTACGTAGCCACCCTTAACATGGCGTTACACTCCTCTTTTGAATACATGTAACTTAACCTTTACGTGCCCTAGCAAACATGGGCTTATGTTTAAAAGAAAATGTTTACTTAAGCTAGACCCCCTACGCACTAAGCACACCCCTAGGTCCAAAACTACCCCTCGTTAGCCGCCTAGACCTTATGCACAAAGGGTTATACGAGAAAGGAACTAATACATACATCTTGGACCTAATCACATGGCCCACTGAGGTGAGTTGATTTTCAGATTGTTCATTTTATGGTGTGACACTTTACTTAGATTGAGATTTAGGAATTTAAGAGTGAAGAGCTTAGGAAAATCCCCACTGGAGATGAACTTAACCAAGTGGTTAAGTAGATGTGAAGGTTCATTTCACAAAGGCAAAAGGAAAAGACAATTATAAGATGGAAATGATACTAGAAGGTGCGAGATTAAAGAACAAGGAAAAGAAACCAAAAAAGAATTGCCAAATGGAAACAAGGAAAACATAACAAGAACATGATACACAGAGTAAAAATGGAATGACAATGGAAGAATAGATGAAGGAAGGAGAAAGCTTATGTGATGAATTTGAGAAGTGGAACACGCCTCTTGGAGTGTGATTGGCCTCTAAGATAAGTGAAGATAGCCGCCACTTGAGAGCTCTCAATACTCACAAGATAAAACTTAAATGCTAAGAGGAATTCAAACCTTACTAACACCTCACACAATTTGATGGAAACCATCTTCCACAAGCATCCAAGAAGAGCTCATAGGAAATCCATCATTTGGTATCAGAGCTATGGTTCTTCAAAGATGAGTATCTCTTTGTCATTTTCTTTTTGAGTTCTTCTTAAATCCGTGTTGTTCTTCATCTTCCATATTGTATTGCTGTTTTTTAATTTTTTGTTTTGAATTGGTGTGCTGTTTGGAAATTCCAATCGGTGCATCTTGTTCAATTGTTCTTGAGCAATCTTTGTGCAATTTTTGGTAGGATTCCACATAGTTTGTGTTGCTGTTTTTTATTTTAGGTATTTGAGTCCTTATTGCAATTTTAATTGGTTCATATTGTGTTCATTTGAGTCTTTTAATTTCTGAATCTATATGTGTTTTGTCTAGTCATGTTTCTTCCAAAAATGTCATCAAATCATAGTAGTAGTTTGTTTGGCTTATTTGTTTCTTGTTTTTGGTATAAATGTTTGATCTGAATCTGCTGTGTTTTTGATCCTTTGGTGCTTTTTATTTTTAGCTTGAGTTCATATTTGTGTTTAGATCTACACAAATTCCATTTCACCAATTCCATTGTGTTTTTCTTTTGGTATATCTTGCTTTTTTTTCCAGATTTACAGAATCCCCTGTTTTGCATAACTCTGTGCTGGCTGTTTTGCTTAAGAAAATTATTTTCCCACATAAGAAAATTCTGAGCCTCTTGATTTTGCAAGATTGAGGTGTTAGAGAAAAGACAAAAAAAGAATCAGTTCAAAAAAACAAATAGAAAAAAAATGATAAATATTATAAAAACAGTGTGCAATCCTGACGCTACAACTGGCGTAACTGAACACTGATTTTAGAATATTTATTAAAACAAAATGGTGCATGCGTTTGGAGTGAAACCAACGCCAGAATTTTGTTAAGATCTTGATTTATTTGCATATAAATTTTCAGAAGCAAATTCTAAAAGGCCAACTCAGCATAAATCAGTGAAAATCACGCTCTCTGGACCACAACAATTATTTTAGTGGTGTTGTTTTTTATTTTGAAAATCAAATCTAGTGCTATTCTATAGGTTCCATTTTGTGTGCCATCCTTTCTTTGAGTACCTTTTTATTTGTTTGTCTAATTTCATTGGAACTCTTTCTAGTTGTCACATTTAATTCCATTTGTGTGGTACTGTTTTTCAAATTAATTTGTTTCTTGCTTTAATTCTTTGACCTCTAAGCTTGGTGGTTGATTAATTATCAATTGGTACTTGATTGAGTGGGAATTGACTTGAGGAGAGTCTAGTTTGCTTAATAGGTACTGGATTGAAGAATTAATTACCTAATTCCAAGAGGAACAAAGGCAAGGGGCAGAAACAAACACCTTCTAAATACACCACATACATTGGAAGGCCCAACAAAGAAGAGACAACAAAAGAAGTGCAAATAGAAAAATCAACAAAAGGGAGTTCATCTAATTTCTTTTCAACTTAACTCTTGTTAATTACTTGTTAATTACGCAATTAGACGGTGAGTGTGTCTTCAAGGGCTCCAAGTGTCCAAGAAGCCTCACCTAGGGCCGACTAGCTTAAAACTATCTAGCTTAACATTTGTTAATTGCTTTAATTACATCAATTGCCTTTAGTTAGCTACGCTTATTTGCTTTGCTTTTGTTTAGTTTCGCTTAATTGCTTTTGTTTAGCCTTGTTTAAAGCTTTGATAATTTGCTAGATAGCTTGCATTGTTTCTTGCATTAAAATTTGATTTCTACATCCTCATTGCGTTTTAAGTGATTTACCTAAAGAAAGATTTGTGTGAAGATCTTGAGGGATAATTTTTGGCTAAGGCAAAGACTTGGTATTTAAGTAGTCCATTGTGACTCACCTCTCTTACCTGGAAAACTACCTTCATTAACTTCCCTCATCTTTCTTAAAGTAAAACATTTCTAAACACAAAGTTTTAGTCATGTCTTCTCACTCCTCTAAATCTCTTAAAAGTGATGTGAAATCCTTGAAATCTCTTTTAAAACAACTTTCCAAGGATATTCAATCAATTTCATTTAAACAATTGGAGAATGAGACCAAAATTAATGAATTGACTAAAGCAAAGGATGAGAAGTCTCAAATTTCAAAAAAATTACCTTCTCATGCATCTATCTCTAATGATCATGATTCTTTTGGGGAGGGAAGCCTTAGAATAAAAGATTATTATCAAGCACCCCCTAGAAGATATAGAAGAGATAGAAGAGAACAAGAAAGCCCAAGAGAGGCTAGGGTAGACCTATCCCATTTCCATGGAAAAGAAAATGTAGAAGCTTGCTTAGATTAGGAAATGAGGGTAGAAAAATTGTTTGCTTCTCATAAAGAAAAGAAGGAAAGAAAGATACAAAAGAAAAGAGAGGAAGACGAAAGGGAAGCTAAAGAAAAAGAAAAAGAAAAACCAAGTCAGGGGTGGTGTGAATCTAGAAAGAATGAGGAATATCTTATAACACCCTTTACAAGCATATTAAAAATAGAAAATCAAGAGAAAATCCTTGAAGAACAAAAGGCGTGGGAAAATAGTGTTCCTTCCCACAAGGTCATTCAACAAGAAGTAAAAGTTGAAAATACCTTTGAAAATATGCTTATTGTTGAACAACCTAGCCTTACCTTTTGTAAAGGAATACTTGCAAGCCTAGTCAAAAAAGAAGAATCCTTGAGAGAGGCTTGCATAGATAAAGATGAAGTAGATTATTTCTCATATGTGCTAAGATATCACCAAGTGAAGGACAAGTTATCTATAGGCATCTACAAAGACAAATTTTTATGTGAGCTAGTGCCTAAAGAAACTTGTCATGTCTTGCAAAATGTACAAATTCTTATAAACAATGGTTGTAACAACAAGACTACCTTTACACATAAGAGAAAAATTCTTCATGAAGGAGAACTCATGGGCCAAATTAGAGTTGATAAAACCCTAGAGCTTTTAAAAGGAAAACTTTTGTCACCCATGAGAAAGGAGGTTCAAAGACATTACCCTAGATACATTTCTTGTTTTAAAACTACACCTAAGGCAATGTCTCATGAACTCTATACTCCTTCACCTTTTGCAAATGATCCTTGGGAAGACACAAGCCTAAATTTCATATTAGAGCTTCCTAGGACAACAAAAGGTTTTGATTCCATTTTCATGGATATGGATAAACTCTTCTCTAGAGAAGTGATACATCTTCATCGTTTATCCTCAAGCATAGTGTTGGATAGAGCTCCAAATTTCGCAAACCATGATTTGAGGATTCTCTTGTGAAAACTTGCAACTAAATTGTTCTCTTCAAATTTGTATCATCCTCAAAAGAATGGTCAAAATAAAATTGAAAACATAGCTCTTTCTACTATGCTTCGAGAAATCATGAGAGACAACCACAATTCTTGGGATGAGTATCCTTTTCCTATTGAGCATGCATACAATGGAGTAGTCCACAAGATTACTCATATTTCTACATTTGAAGTTGTATGTGAACATAGTCCTCTTTCCCTTTTAAAGTTGTTACCACCTCCTAAAGGAATTATGCCTAAGGGAAAAGTAACTACTATTGGAAATTTTATAAAACATAAGAGGATTAGAGGATACATACAACCATCAAAAGGGAAATATTGTGAAAAGTTGCCAAAAACAAAAGACAAACAAAAATGGCAACTTCATACAATTAAGTTTTCTCCAATTGCTCACACTAACTCCTTTGCTTTGTTTCAGGATTCCCATAGATGGACATTTGATCCTGGAGGACGAGCCTAGTTTTCAAAATAAGAATAAGGCTGTTGTTCGAGATCAAACCTGTAGATCTGAGGACAGATTCTCTCAAGAAGGAGGGGATGATGGAAACCATCCAGCCACATACATCCACATAATGACGATGAAGAAGAAGCATTGGATTTGAGGACAAATCCTTTTCAAGAGGGAGGGGATGATGGAAGAGGCCCAAGCCCATGATAGAAAAAGCCCAAGCCCAAGCCCAAATACAAGTTCAAGCTTCAGCTCAAGCCCAACAAATAGAAGATATGGGCCAACTAAGCATCATTGGATGTCTTTCTTTTGTAATTACTTTTAAGTATTTTTAGTAGAACATAAAGGGAGGTGTAGATATAAATATAAGAGGTGCAAATGTATAAAGCTAAGTCACACCTTCCATGTGACACAAAAGAAGGTGTAGGTATAGATTTAGGAGGTGCCAAAAATAGAAACCAAGTCACACTTCCCTTGTGACTAGGAATTGGCTCCAAATTCAAATGCTTCTCATTTGAATTTCCCTCCACTTTCTTTTGAATTTCCAACCCTCTAAACACTATAAATAAGAGGGCTTGACTCGTGTATTTGGAAAATTAATTGAATAGTGAAATGCTGCCAAAATTGTGCCATTCTCACTCCTTGCCTAAACTCTCTTAGGAATAGGCTTTTAATCTTCAAACCCTCACCCCAAATGGAGTTGGCCGAACCACTCCAATCTTCCCTACCTTTCATGCACCTTCAAGGTCACCACACCTCTTAGGAGGACCTTGCCCACTCTCATCCATAAGCTTCCGCACCATCTTCAACCAAACATCCAAGAAGAGCTCCTAGAGATACCTTGGCAATGATCAATTAGCATCTCAATGTTCCAATGAAAGATCTATGATCTTAAGGGACAAAGATGAGAATAATAGCCAAGAAAAAGAAGCTAGTGAGAGTGATGAAAATGTAAAAATAGAAAAGCAAGAGAACCTTGTGAAACAAAAGGTGTGGGAGAAGAGTGTTCCTTCCCACAAGGTCATTTAACAAGGAAAGCACATTGAAAATACCCTTGAAAACATGCTTCTTGTTGAACAACCTAGCCTTACCTCTTGTAAAGGAACACTTGCAAGCATAAGCAAAAAAGAAGAGTCTTTAAAAGAAGCTTGCATAGATAAAGATAAAGTAGATTATTTCTCATATGTGCTAGGATATCACCAATTGAATGTCAAGTTATCTATAAGCATCTACAAAAACAAATTTTTATGTGAGGTAGTGCCTAAAGAAACTTGTCATGTCTTATTGAGACAACCATTGCCAAGTGTACAAATTCTGATAAACAATGGTTGTAACAACGAGACTATCTTTACACATAAGAGAGAAAGTCTTCATGAAGGAGAACTCATGGGTCAAATTAGAGTTGATAAAACTCTAGCGCTTTTGAAAGGAAAACTTTTGTCCCCCATGAGAAAAGAGGTTCAAAGACATTACCTTAGGTACAATTCTTGTTTTCAAACTACACCTAAGGCAATGTCTCAAGAACTCTATACTCCTTCACCTTTGCAAATGATCCTTGGGAAGACACAAATTTCATATTAGAGCTTCCTAGGACAACAAAAGGTTTTGATTCCATTTTCATGGATATGGATAAACTCTTCTCTAGAGAAGTGATACATCCTCATGGTTTATCTTCAAGCATAGTATTGGATAGAGCTCCAAATTTCGCAAACCATGATTTGAGGATTCTCTTGGGAACACTTGCAACTAAGTTGTACACTTTAAATTCTTATCATCCTCAAAAGCATGGTCAAAATACATTTGAAAATCTAGCTCTTTCTACTATGCCTAGAATAATCATAAAGGACAAACACAACTCTAGAGATTATCATACATACCATAGCGTAGTTCACAAAACTACCAATATTTTCCCATTTGAAGTTGTATATGGACTTAATCCTCTTTCTCCTTTAGATTTATTACCCCTTCCTAATCCACATACCTTTGTGCATAAGGAAGGTGTTACAAAAGATGATTTTGTTAAGAAAATGCATGAGAGGATTCAAGAACAAATACAACAACAAATAGAGAAATATTATGAGAAGTTGCTAAAAACAATAGAAAAACAAAAGGAATGGCAACTTCCTAAAATTAATGTTTACACAACTGCTCAAACTAACACATTTGATTTGTTTGATGACTCACAGAGATGGACATTTGATCCTGGAGGACGAGCCTAGTTTTCAAAATAGGAATAAGGTTGTTGTTCGAGACCAAACCTGTAGGTCTGAGGACAGATCCTCTCAAGAAGGAGGGGATGATGGAAACCATCTTCCACAAACATCCAAGAAGAGCTCATAGGAAATCCATCACAATTTGTGCAGAGTAATTCCTCTTCTATTAATTTCAACTTGTCAAACATACTAGGTAGGCCTCCTATTTATAGGTGAAGGAGCCTTGAAGAACAAGCTAAAGGGGTAGGATGGGAAAAGGGAAAAACTGAGCAGCCTTAGGGTTTGACTTAGTCAAACCCGCATCCTTGGCTTGCCCTTCTAGAAACTAGGTCAAAATGCCTTCCAAAAGGGCTAGGAACAAGCTAAAATGCTACCCACACCCCTTATTATGCGAAAGGTACCTTATTCTAGCCTATATTTGCTATTTGAACCCCCAAAGTGAGCCCAAATTATTTACAACATATACTAATTATTAAAAAGACCAACAAGAAGAACATTAAATGCTTTGGTCTTTGTTCAATTATCCCTGTGGTGAGGTCTTCGCTAGTATGTTGAGATGAATTCCCATAATGTGAATAGTCATTTTCATACTTGGTCGTCTTCTTGTTGGCTTGGCTTGTATCATGCCCCCCAGGTTTGAGAGAATTCGACCTCGAATTTAGAACTCCTGCAGATAACACAGTCAGTGGACTCAAATATAAGATAGTGCAAGGAATGAGATGTGAACTAGACTTAGCTTGGGGAGTTCAAAAGATGGGCCTTTATATACGGACCATGTTTGGAAAGATTGTTTGGGAATGACAAATCTTTTGGAAGAAAATCCTCTTAAAAGGTGGAAACATTGAGGAGGTGTTTGAAAATCATTCCTAACAGTCTTTAACAAAGATAGTGGGTAGGTAGAAACCTTTGGTAATGAAAAAGATAAGGAATAAGGACACCTTGGAGGTGCAATCTGTAGCATGGCTCGAGTCAACATGATTGATTTAGTGGTGGAAGATGATATGTTCTGACTCGGTTTATCTTTTCTTTCTTTCTCTTTTTGTTTTCATTTTTAATTGATCCTCATGAACCTCTTTGGGAGAGAGAGGTTTTAAGATAACCTTGTGCCCTTGGAAGGTAAAAGTCATTTTGTTGGTTGGGCCATCATGTAGAACTTGTGTATCATATTGCCATGGCCTTCCTAAAAGAATATGTGTTGCTTCCATTGGCACAATATCACATAAAACCTCATCTTTATACTTTCCTATAGCAAAATTTATGAG
The DNA here is from genome assembly GCF_000499845.2 of Phaseolus vulgaris. Taxonomy (NCBI): domain Eukaryota; kingdom Viridiplantae; phylum Streptophyta; class Magnoliopsida; order Fabales; family Fabaceae; genus Phaseolus; species Phaseolus vulgaris. The sequence continues at coordinate 30,570,664 of NC_023752.2, read as the reverse complement.
GACTTGTTTATTTACCATGATTTCTCCTTCGACACTAAGCCATTGTAGTTTATAGGGCTTTGTATGAGAGATAGTGGGTAAGCCAAGCTTCTCCACTACTCTTGTACTTACCACATTAGCACAACTACCCCCATCTATTATCATGGAACATAACTTGTTGTTTATAAGGCAGCGGGTGTGGAAAATATTTTCTCTTTGGGTGTCATTCAAAGGTTTTTGGAATTGTTCCCAACATTCGCCTTATTACCAATAAGTCACCTTCACAAGGTATTTCACCTAAGTTCACTTACTACTTGCCCCCCCCCCCCCTCCCCTTAACCATCATGGTTCGTTTTGTTGGACAATCAGCCGCTATGTCCCAAAACCTAAACATTTAAAACACTTTTTACTTGAGGTTTTGGTAGGGGACTTAGGTGTTACAGTGGAGGGTTTAGAATTCCAAGAGTTGTAAGTGGACTCCTTTACAAAATCGGAGGAAAAGTCTTAGAAGAAAACTTGTTTTTATTTTTCCAAGATGATTGGTAGTAGCCATCACTATGAGTATTTTCGGAAAAGGTTTTCTTTGAAAGTTGTGCTTCAACCATATGGCAAGGTGAACCAATTTTTTTAAAGATGAGTACTCCTATAATTCTACCACATCTTGAATTTCCCTTCTCAAGCCACTTACAAACCTAGCCATTTCGGACTCCTCACTTTCATGCATGTCAACTTTAGTTAAGGTTGTTTCTAGTTCTTCAAAATAATCATCCACACTTTGTGTTCCATGTTGAAGCCGTTGGAGCTTCAACAAGAGCTCTTTCCTATAGTGTGGAGGAATAAATCTAGCGCGCATGCATAACTTTAAATCCTCCCAAGAGACCACGACTGGCCTCTTGTTTAGTCCAATCTCCATTACAGTTTTATGCCACCACTGCATGGCATAGTCTAAAAATTCTAAGGAGGCTAACTTAACCTTTTGGTCTTCTTGGACCTCATGTACATTAAAAAATTGTTCTACTTTAGCCTCCCATCCTAGACAGATATTGGGGTCACCTTCCCCACTAAAACTAGGAATTTGAACATAAGGTAAAGACATTTTGGCACCTCTCTTCAAAATTGTTCAATATCCATTCTTCCTCCTCTTCTTGGCTACCATATTGGTGATAACTCCTTGATTCATGCCTTTGATTCCATCTTTTTCCTCTTGAGGGTCTATCATGGACCGATTCAAGTCTTTGGAGCCTCTCCTCCATTTGTCTCATTTCTTCATCCTTTTGAGGTAAGGATCTTTTGGCTGTCGCCAACTCACCCATGAGGAAAGCTTTTTGGGGAGATTGGGGTTTAGAAGATTCTCCTATAGAAATATGAGCCATAATTCACAAGTGACAAACAATTAGAGAAATAGAAGTTAGTAAGAAAAACACTCTCAAGTTTGCGCCACTTATGGAGAGATCACTCAAGCACTCAAAGAAATTTTTCTTCCCTTAACAAAGGTCTTTCTTGAGCTTGAAAACTCTCAAATGAAAAAGCTCAAAGCCTTCAACACTTGATCTTAGAGGAAACCACCACAAAACTTAAGGAAAAGAAATAAAAGACAAACAAGAAAAGCTTAAGCAAGAAAGGCTAAACAAAATTTGAGAAAAATATTATGACAAAACTTGAAGAAAGACAATCTAGAAAAAGGCACACAAAAAGGAATCAAAGATACTTACTAAACTTTTAACAATGAAACTTTTTCTTTAGAAATTGCTAAAGCAAATGGATAAAAAATTCCACAATAGTTGAAATCAATTTGCCAATCAAGTTGAATCCAAATTTGGAAAATGTTTTTCTTTAGTAATTGATACCACAAATTTGCGTTTTCACTTTTTTTTATACTAGATTTTGAATTATGGAAATGAAATGTCCATAGTTTTAATCATGCATAATTTCCAATAACTCCAATTTTCACAAAAATTTTGGGATTCAATATAATTGAACACTTGAAATCTTTTTGTTTGGAACTTTAAATCTTTTTATACTAAAACAAGTTTCTAATTACTTCTCAAACTTTCAAAATTAAAAGCAAAGTAAGGACTCCTAGAACACTAATGGACATATGACTCAAAGCAAAACGATAAGAACACAATAAGACACAACACAAAGCAATCCAAAAGTGAAACAAGGCTATGGAAATTAAGATGGCCAAATGAAAATTGCAAGCCAATAAAGGGCTGAAAATTTAAATTGCAAGAATGTAAAGACAAGAATTAAAGGTACTTGAATTTAAAGACAAGAATTAAAGGTACTTGAATTTAAAGACAAGAAATTAAATGTGCTTGAATGTAAAGAATGTAAAGTGTCAATCAACTCAAAGCAAAATAAGCTCAAGAACCTAAGCTCTGATAACCACATGATGTCAGTTGATTTTAGGATTGTTTTTTTTATGGTGTGACACTTTATTTAGATTGAGATTTTAGGAATTTAAGAGTGAAGACCTTAGGAAAATCCCCACTGGACATGAACTTAACCAAGTGGTTAAGTAGATGTGAAGGTTTATTTCACAAAGGCAAAAGGAAAAGACAATTATAAGATGAAAATGATGCTAGAAGGTTAGAATTAAAGAACAAGGAAAATAAACCAAAAAAGAGTTGCCGAATGGAAACAAGGAAAACCAAACAAGAACATGATACAAAGAGTAAAAATGGAATGACAATGGGAGAGTAGATGAAGGAAGGAGAAAGCTTATGTGATGGATTTGAGAAGTGGAACATGCCACTTGAAGTGTGTTTGACCTCTAAGATAAGTGAAGATAGTCGCCACTTGAGAGCTCTCAATACTCACAAGATAAAACCTAAATGTTAAGAGGAATTCAAACCTCACTAACACCTCACACAATTTGTGCAGAGTAACTCTTCTTCTATTAATTTCAACTTGCGAAACACACTAGGTAGACCTCCTATTTATAGGTGAAGGAGCCCTGGAGAACAAGCTAAAGGGGTAGGATGAGAAAAAGGAAAAAAATGGGCAGCCTTATGGTTTGACTAAGTCAAACCCGCATCGTAGGCTTGTCCTTCTAGAAACTAGGTTAAAATGCCTTCTAAAAGGGCTAGGAACAAGCTAAAATGCTACCCACACCCCCTATTATGCTAAAGGTACCTTATTCTAGCCTATATTTGCTATTTGGATCCCAAAGTGAGCCCAAATTATTTACAACATATGCTAATTATTAAAAAGACCAGCAGGAAGAACATTAAATGCTCTGGTCTTTGTCCATATCTCCCTTTGGTGAGTTCTTCGCTTGCATGTTGAGATGACGTCTCATAGTGTGAATGGTCATTTGCATCCTTGGTCATCTTCTTGTTGGCTTGGCTTGCATCACCCGCCAACTTGGCCCAAGAGTCGAGCTGACCTGTCTATGGCAGGTGCTGAGGTCCTACCATTGAGCGTTGAGCTCTGAGCGCTCTTGTCCAGTACAAATATAATTAATTCCCTATAGATACGACAACCCTTAGTTGTACTACAGTTTACTCGGTCCACTTGCCAAGTAAAAAGAGTGGGATTTAATTGTAGTAAACTTGATTTAACTTCGCCCACCACCAATCACCCATATTATAAGAATTTTTTTCTTCTTCTTGACCTTGTAAATAATTGTGCATAGTAGTTTATAATTTATTTTGACCTTTGAATTTTGGGCCAAGTAGAATAGGATTTTGGACCTTGTATTTTGGGCCAAGTATCATAGATTTTTGGGCCTTGTATCAAAAGCTACAACAAAATAACATAGTTGAAAGGAAACATGGTCATATATTAAATGTAGCATGAGCTCTCATGATACAATCTCATTTACCCAAAATTTATTGCTCATATTTTGTGACACATGTTACACATATTATAAACATGCTTCCAATACTGGTTTTAAACCATTCTTTTCCTCATGAAATGTTTTACAAAACTACAACAAATTTTAATGGATTAAAGGTGTTTGGATCTTTATTTTATGCTAGCACTTTGTCAACAAACAAAAGAAAATTTGATCAAAGGGTATCAAAATGTGTTTTATTGGTTTTAAAAGGGGGGCAAAAGGATATGTTTTGTTGAATATTGAATCTAGAGAAATTTTTGTATATAAGGATGTTGTCTTTTTTGAACACGTTTTTCCATATCAAAGGGCTTAAGATACTAGTAATGAAACTAACAGTCCTAACATACATAATTTTTTTTACTAAAGATCAACCTGTTTTGGGTCAGCCATCACAAGCCAATCTTGCATCCTGTGATAATGTTGAAAATAACAGTAATAATAACTATGAATCAGACATTACAGTTCTATAAGAAGTTTATTCCTATATAGACAAAACCTCAATGAAGATCACAATACAAAACAAAATTCTGAATCATCTGAGTATTTAAAGGATGAGTACCAGAATAGAAAAGACAACCTGAGTATCTAAAGAATTATCATTGTAATATTAATGTTTCCAATACATCTTCAAGAGTTAAATATCCTTTGAATTCAGTTTTGTCTTATAACAATTTATCACCTTCTTACACATCTGTTGTTATGTCTCTTTCTCCACATGTTGAACCAAACACTTATTCTAAAGCTATGAAACATGTTGGATAAAAGCTATACAATATGAGATATTTTGTTTGGAGTCAAATCAAACATGAGAGTCTGCTCTTCTGCCTAAGGACGAAATGACCATAGGTTGCAAATGGGTATTCAAAATAAAATATAAGGCTAATGGAACAATGAAAGGTATAAAGCAAGGCTAGGCACAAAAGCATACACACAAACAAAAGGCATTAACTACCTTGATACTTTCTCTCCATTAGCAAAAATGACCACCATCACTACAAGAAAATCATGAAATAGAAACCAATTTTTAGACACAAAAAATAATTAGTTGCTATTGTAACTAAATTAGATACCATTTTAGAGACTAAAAAATTTTTGGTTTCTAAATTAGTTTTTATTATTGTTAAATGGTTTCTAAATTGGTATCTAATTAGCAACCAAAGTTTTTGCTATCAATTATTTAGATTATAAATTTGGTAACAAAAACCTTGGATGCTAATTAGACACCAATTTAGAAACAATTTAACAATAATATAAACTAATTTAGAAACCAATATAATTTAGTCACTATAACAACTAATTATTTTTTGTCTCTAAAAATTGATTTATATTTTATGATTGTCTTGTAGTGCATAAGGTTGCTTCTCTCTCTAACTTCTATTTATAATTGGAAATTGAAATAATTAAGCATAAACAATTCCTTTTGTATGAAGAGTAGAGGGACGATATTTACATGGTTGCTCTATATTGACTTCTATTTATAACTAGAAATTGTAGCTCTGCAGTGCAATTTGGTGGAATTAACTTTTTGGCGCAAGCAGGTTCACTAGTTCTTTATATGTTTCATTGTTCTTCTCGGTCCAACCTGCGTTGCTATTTGAAATCGTTTCTCAGTGTGGCAAGCCGTTGTGATTCTATTCTTGATCTCGTTAATTTGGTGCTTTAGATTGTGTTGTTCATTGAAGCAGTTACGTGAATCGACGCTCAATATGTGCATGGAAAGGCGATACGAGAGAGAAATTGAATTTGGAGCAAATGAGAAAATTGCAGGGCCCATGTTTTTTGAAATTAATTGCATTTTCTAACTTGTCCAACTTAATTGAATTTGATTCATCAAATGCATTCAATCATTTTGGCACGTTGTGATTTGTTTTCAATTTGGTGATTCTGATCCAATATGCTAAATAGATCTTACGAAAATATTACTTTGATACTCAAAAGTACTCAAAAAGTAAACTACATCCATTTAAAAATCCATAATAAAAATATAAAAAATATTTTAAATTAAAAAGTAAAATAAAATAATTAAAATAGTAATTTGTTAAGTTATTAAGTTATTAATAATATAATAATATTTTAAATTAAAATAAAAAAATAAAAAAATTAATTTATTAAGTTGTTAAATGAATGATTTATATTTTGGTGTGTGTAAATCTAAATCTTAGGGGGGTGGAGACCTATGTAGCACTTATAAAGAGATATAATTTCTAAAATGTAGGATACAAGAATATGAATCTATATATTATATAATTATGAATTATATAAATTGTACAAATATGTTTTAAGTTTTTTTAGCATAAAGATATTTATTGTAGTTGGTTTAAAAAGATTTGTTCCTTATTTTTATAATTATAATAAGTTTGAGTTTTTAGAAAATTAATATATTTCTTTTTTTTAAGATTGAATTAAAATCGTGTTAAAATTGTCAGAAATTCAATAAATATTTTTTAAATTTGACACTTCATCAATATGTATCCTACGAATGTCATATGAGTGTTGGTGTCTAATATATGTGTCTGACACAAACATACCATTTAAAAAGAGTAACCGAATTTCATAACTAAAGAAAAATTAAGTGTGAAATTAACGGACAATAATTTCAAAGTAAAATGTAGTGAGACAATCAACTTCACGTTGATTTGATTTGGTGATAGCAATAACAGGGAATTTTTTTTCTCTCATACTGTCTTTTTTATATCCATTCAGTTGATAATTGCTTTTCACAATAAAATATTCTATTATAATAATAATAAAAAAAAAGAATATTATAATAAAATAATATATACGAGGTCGTAAGTTGAATGGAAGTGAAAAATGAGAGTATAAATGTATCATTTATCCAATAATAAATCTCTGCAGGTGGTCATATAAATTGCTTATATTTGAGAATTTTCCATTCGAGAAACTTTATTGACTCAGTTGGTGATAGTCGGTGAATCGAAGCAAATTGGTGGAAGAATCACCCAAGAAATAAGAGTTGAAGCTTGATTCATCAATACAAGTTTCAATATTGTTGTTCCTTGACGTGATTTTTTGGAGCATCAAATTGGTTAGCTAAAAATTTGTCTTTGGTTTGTTTAAAAAACTGTGTTTGGTTTGTTTGTTGTTTCTATCTTGATTAGCACTTTTATTTTATTTTGATTTTGGGTCTCTTGTTAATTTCGTCTGAGGTTGAATTTCTTGAATTCTTGTTTTGTGCAACATAGTATTGTGAGCTTAATTGTTTGGGAATCTTGACTGTTGGACATTGATTTTTTCATAATTTTCTAGTTTACTTACAGTGTCTTGTATTTATAGAGATAATTCTAAATAATTGTTCATATTAAATTTGTCTTTAGAATTTGTTGGTTTTGTATTTAAAATTCATTGTCTTGGAGTTATATTAGATTAATATTGTTCAATTAATAACAAGTTCAATAATTTGAAAAATAAAAATATTTTTTTTAAAGAAAGTTATTAAAGAAAAATAAAAATTATTCAATCAATAAAATAATAATTGAATAATGGATCATTAATTTGAGAGAAAATGATAAAATAAAAATAAAAAGAATGGAAAATTAAAAAAATTAAGAAATATAGAAATCTTTGAAATTATTTTTCTAAGATTACTGCCACAAGCTCACCGTCGGCGTTGTTGTTGATGTTCATAACACACCGCAGTGATCAGAATGCATGTACCACCGCGAGATCCGAACTCTTGTCGTCAAGAAGCAGCACCTCGCGGGCATTTACGTATAGTTTGAAGGTGGATCCTCGTGTCACTCAGGAGGACCTCTGTTATTCCATCCCTACTGCTGCTGCTGAATATCCATTTCCAGCACCATTGGCAATGAGCTCCAATGGATCATGGGTGATCTCACTACTGACGCCGAACTTTCTTTCTGGTTGGAAAAGACAGCAGAGGGGAGGTTTGGACTTCGTTTCCTCTAGATCTGGGTTTAGGCATGGCGTCGATGAACATGGAGGAGACTGAAATGATGAGAGTGGCGCAGAGATTGTGCAGAAGATCAAAGTAAAAGTAAACAACAATAAAAGAAAAGTTGAGGTGGCATTTCGTGATTGGATCGCGATAACCTTTTATTGTTGGCAGCGGAATTAACGTTCTATGACTACACATGTCATGTTATATCTACTGTCTATTTTTTTAATATAATAAATAAAATAAATTTTCAACACTACAAAAATAATCAATTATAACAAGGGTTTTTATTAAGAGAGGTTATAATAACCTCCGTCAAAAGAGACACTTACTGGGAGTTATTTGAACTCCTAAGAAGTCGGTTCTTTAATATACCGTGAGAAAGTATTTTATTTTTTATAATATATTTTCACACTCTCATATTCTTATACACTTCGACTAGTTTTGTACAGGCTTAAGGGTTTCGTGGTTTTTAGGTTTTTACATGCATAGTAGCTGTTTTCTCTTCATCATCAAATATTCTCATCTTCATCTCTGAATTGCGGTGCATTTACTTGATGTTTAATTGGAATGAAATAGTTTTAATTGAAGTAGATCTATAACTAGCCAATGTTGTTTGAGTATATAAGTTCACAACATGTGATTGATTTTGTCTTATTTTCTAATTTTTTTAAAGTTTTTTTTAGACTATACCAGTTAATCCCAAACCTTTCTTGAATAATTTAACCAGTTTGTGACTGTGAAACTCAAGTGGGTAATGGAGTACAAGGGTATGATGCTTTGTTATGAATGATTTTCTCTATTGTTATTTCGTTGCTAAACGTTCTGTTTCAGTTTCCTAAGGTCGTCTAGTGCTTGTTTGTTATGTCTTCATTGTTTTTTTTTCCAGGTATCTAGTTTCTGTTAATTCATATATAAACTTGTAGGTATTTAAGTTAAATTCTAAGGTATTTATTTCCGTATAATAATTATATTTTCAGCCTCTTGACTTAGTTGATATATTTTTTAAATTTTTTTATTATTTGTGAATTTCAATTTTAATTTTAATTTCTTGTATATTTTTAGTTACTATAATTTGGTGTTGCTCTGATTTTGTAATATAACTAAAGTAAAATAAAAAAAGAAATGCAATAAATTCACAATAGGAAAACATGATAATGAATCAATAGCTTCAATCTTACTTGAGATATATGTAAAATCTAAGTATTTCAACATTATTTATGTTATCTATCTATATATATATATATATATATTGTATTGGCTAGACTACTTGGGACCTTGGTCCAAACGTTTAGGTTAGCTCAGTTTTTTGGTCAGTATGGTGGGCCATGAGCTTGATCCAGATGCTGGAAGATAGTTCGAAAAAAGATAATTAAATAGAAGTGATCATGCTTGTTGACCAGAACGCAAGAGCCTTGCCTCGTCGAATCTGGATCGACTTTGCGCCGTGCTAGCTTCCGTCCTTCACCTGGATTCACCTCAAGAACCTGCAAAAGACAGAACGGCGCCGCTGCGGCCGATCACGCTCCGACGCCCAAGTCAGCGACTGAACCACCAAAATACTAAGAGAAAACTAAGAACTTCAGGAACCGTGCAATGTTCTCTCTCAGCGTACTCAAGTTCTCGCAAGCGTAAAGAAGTATTCTAGAACGCGCGTACCTCAGAAGTTCGTTAGGATTCCTTATATACCTATGCACTTTCTCTCTCCTGACAGTTACACATCTGGACACGTGGCTCGTATCCAGCTGTACACGTGTCACCATCTGGAGCATCCTTGACTTGGGCGTCACCTCTTACTCTTCAGGCCTTTTGACTAAGTTACCTATGCAGGAAGCAACTCAGCATATAACTGCCTTGGAGCGCGATCTCTTCTGCGTGGCGAGTACGGGTGTCTTCATACACACCTTCCTTGTGGTCTCGCCGACCGCCATTATACTCTACTTTACTTACTTCACTGTGTATGCTCGGGCGAGCTGTTCCCCGACCTCAACCTCTGGCTAGCTAGGGAATGACCAGCAGACGACTTCATCCTCTGCTTCGAAAGCCTGGAACAAACTTTCCTGACCCTTCGGCGATGTCCTCCTTTCGGCGATCTCTGATTACTTGGTCGTCTGGGTTCGCATCCGGCGACTACATCACAAACCTGGTGACCGCCGGTTTAGGTATGCTAGAGATCGGAGCACGCCAACTTAACGACTGGCGACTACACGAGCTCCCCGACTTCCTTCCCTTCTACCAGCCAGGTGTCCCGTTCAACACGCCTATACTATTGCTCGCGGCCACGTCATCAATTCCGACTACCTGGGCGGTACACAAGCCCCCCAGTCTTAAGCGAAGACTTGTCCAGCGAAAAGACTAAGAGGTCACATCATTGCCGATCTACGTGGCGCTGACACGAAATTCCAAACGTTCGTACCCCCTGCTTTTCTGACGCTCCACCAAACCCCTTTTTCCAATCGCTCGACACGTGGCTTCATCAACGGTCATCTTCGGCTGTCGTTTGCGCTTCCAAAAACGTTTGAAAAACCCTTAAACCCTTTCATTTCTACTGTTTCATCATCTCTCTGCCTTCTCAAAACGTTCTGAGTTTTCTCTGCAAACCCACAACGCTTCTCAGCTCCCTCAATCTCCAACTCCCTTCAACGCTCATCTGATCATCGAAAGGTACCTCTTTTACTTCTTCTGTTGATACTTGCTGCATTTTAACCGATTCGCATCATCCATTATCTGTCTGGTGCATACGCCGTGGGTTGTTTCCTCTTCTTCTTCCTTCTCGTAACTTAGGGCTTCGTCTTCTATTACATTCATCACAACGAACTCCCGTTCGTTCGTTCTCCATTCTTCGTTCCATAATCGAGTCGATCTCTGCAACCTTTGTTCATCCTTTTTCTTTTTTCCTTTGCAGTTCCCGCGATGGCTCGTACGAAAACCACCGCGAATCCTCCTCCTTCATCACGAAATCCTCCATCCCAAGCGCATAACTTACCACGAGCATCTGGTGCTCCTTCTTCCCAGGCTGAGAGGCCTGCAACCTCTCACCCTAATCCCACTCAGGCAACTCCACCAGTCGCCGGAGGAGCCTCCGTCGCCACACGAAACTACAAGAAGCTTTATCCGTGGGCCACCTCTGCTCTGTTGAAAGAAACCTCTTCCATAAACTCAACGTTGGGCGTGCACCGACTAAGGAAAGGGGATCAATCTGATCTTTCATTCCACAAGGAGCATGACAGCAAAATGGTCGTGCTGCCCTGCCACCCGGATGAACCAATCTGCGCTGACGACAAAACGAGCAACGGCGAGTTGTTCTGCTTTCTCTACGCGACGTTCTTCAAGAAGGTGAAGCTCCGACTTCCCTTTACTCGCTTCGAGAGGGAATTACTAACCGAGCTCGACATCGCCCCCGCCCAGCTTCACCCCAACAGCTGGGCGTTCGTGAGGGCGTTCCAGATTATGTGCGCACACCTGGGACTGCTAGTGTCGGTGGACGTTTTCCTCTTCCTCTTTGAAGCTAAGAATCCAGGAGACCGCCTCTGGATTAGCCTGAACGGGATCGCTGGAAGGTCAATCCTCTCCATCTTCCAGCAATCTTACAAAGATTGGAAAGGAAAATTCGTGAAGGTGTGCGCCAACGACCAAGATCCTTCCCTGCTCGACGACTTCCCCTTGTACTGGGTGCACAAGGGGAACAAAGACGCCAAAGAGAGCTTTAGGAGGCCCAGAAGTCCCGACAACATGGGCGAGCTAGACAAAGATCTATGCCTCTACTGGAAGAGAGTAGCAGCCGCCAACATCACCTTTCCCACCTCCTCAATAATCTCCTTTGAGTTCCTCGAGGACCAACTCGAAGCTCACATAGGTTAGCACTTACCTCGATATTTAGGTTTTCGTCTTGTGTTGGAATTGATTGCGCATCTCTGTTATCTACTATTGGGCGTCCTGCTTGTTGCGTACTGGACTTGGTTTTTAATTCATGCACCATTTGTTTGCATCATTCGTACACGTACTCATACATTTTGCTCTTGCTTTTGTGCTTACTTGTATATTTTTAACCTTGTGCAGACCTCATGTTGGGCAAAGGCAAATTAGCTGAACTGAGGGCGCTCGCCCGAACTCATAAGTTGGCGACGGGTTCCCAAACCGTGCCCAACTCGGTGGTGGAGATCGCCGCTGCCCAGGGTAGATCGCCTCCTCAAGGCCCAGCTCCTCCAGAGACACTGCCCGCCCCTCAGTGAAAAAAGCTCATCTTAAGGAAACCAAAGAGGAAAACTCCTCAAGTGGTTCAAGAAGATGAAGATGAGGATGATGAGGCGATTGAGGACGGCCTTATCACCAAAAGGAAAAGGGTGGCACCTTCTTCACCACCCGCTCTCCCAACACCAACACCGCCCTCTCCCCCAGCTCCAACACCGCCCTCTCCCCCAGCTCCAACGCCGCCGGTCCAAGCAATACCCTTGGCAGCTGCGCTTCCTGCGGTTGAAGGTAACGAGCCCAACTTCATGGAGAACCCTCCTAGTGCCTCCACACCGTTCGTATCTGCTGGAGAGGGTCCTCCTTCAACCGCCTCAATCGCTGAAGCTGCACCAGGTGGGGATGAAGGCACTCACAACTCACCGATACTTATAACCGAGTCCCCCACTTCACCACCACGCCAGGAAGCCCCCCTTGCTCAACCAATTCAAGAGGGTGGTGGTGAGAGTCAGCACCAGGCTCCTTCAGCACCTCCACCAACAGCAGCTGCAAGCCTTCCCCCTATGGTCAAAGAAATCTGGGGGCCCTTCACAGCTAAACTCAAAATGATGGCAGAGGACCTCCCCTCAATCATAACAAAGGCTGTGAAGAGCTCCAACAAAAAACTTCAGGACGAGATCTCCACACTCCAGGAGGAGAATCGCCTGATAAGGATCGAGGCGGAAAAGTTGTCTTGCAACCTGATGATGGCAGAGATTGATCACTCAAGGGTGGAGGATGCCATGAGTGCCGAGTTGAGGGTTGCGCGCAAGGAGGCCTCCGATCTGCGCCAGAAACTGCACCTCCTAGCTCAAGAGAAAATCGAGCTGGAGAGCAAGCTGGTTCCCTATAGGCTTAAGGTGGCCAACTTGGAGGCATCGATGAAAGCGGATGCAGCCAAGGTAGAGAACCTTGAAAAGAGGTCGGTTGATCGGGAGGTTCTCCTTGGAAGGGTCGAGAAGGAGAGGGACGACGCCGTGGAAGAGCTCACCAAGGCCCGAGAGGAAAACGAGAAAAATGTTGCAGAACTGGCCCAGGCGCGGGACGAAGGCAAGAAGGTTGCTGACGACCTTGCTCAGGCTCGTGGGGAAACTGAAGAACTGAAGAAACGAGCTGACGAGCTGAAGCAGCAAACCGAAGGGCTCAAACAACAAAACGAAGAGCTCGAACTAAGCTCCGCCCAAGTCCTTGCCGCCGGATTCGACGCCGCCCTGGAGCAAGTCGCCTGCCAGTACCCCGAGCTCGACCTCTCTATGGTGTCGATTTGTAATGAAGTGGTGGATGGGAAGATCGTGCCTTCAGAAGATTAGTCGTCTCCCTCCATCATTTATTCCCTGGGAACTAATTCTTGTTCATTTCTGTGCAAACTTTACCTGTAATAACTTTTTCTTTTCTTTTTATGCATTCCAACTGATACCACCTTTATTATAAATTTTTCTGCTTCCACGTATGGTCTCTCTATTTACTTTGCTTTTCCTAGCAGAAACCGCTTAAACAAATTAACTTAGCGATTCTGCGGACTCAACCGTTTACTCACTGCTTCAAACTCGAGCAAACTATCAATCTTACATCAATTCATCAACTGTTAACTCAAAGTAAAAACTTGAGCAACTCATTAACTTTCAAGCGACGACATTTAGCATAACTTGCAAACTTTAAGGCAATTAGCTACTTACTAGGCAACAGGTTTTAACTTAAACTGGTATTACAATACAGTTTACCTGATCTGCCTGGCACGGTTAGCCTTTACTCCTGTCATCGCCTAGAATTCTTCTGATCGCCCTAGGGTCCCGACGATGCAAGCCTCCTTTTGCCTTCATAACTTGGCTATTGTTCCCTCATCTGGGGATAGAGGCGCCTTTCGGATCCTTCTCTACCTCCCTGAGTTTCAGAACAATTAGCCGGATAGCTAGGCGTTCTCTTTGAACCTACCTTAGCCATCCTTTAAACTTCTTCCACCCTCCACACCATACCTGAACTCGTTCGAGACGAGAAGGATTTTATCTTGCCTGAACTCGCTCGACGACGAGAAGGTCTTTATCTTGCCTGAACTCGCTCGACGGCGAGAAGGTCTATATCTGGTGCCTCTACTTTGCCCAGGGATTACATCTCCTCTTCCCTGGATGCACTGAGGACTTTTAACTTGTTCTCGCCTGCACTCGCACAAAGTCGAGGAGGACTTTAATCTCTTTCTCGCCTCAGGACGCGCGAGGGCGTTGAGGTCTTTTAAACGTTGCTGGTGCCTCCGATCGCTGAAAGACGATGAGGACTTTTAACTTTAACTGATGCCGCCAATCGCCGAAAAGCGATGGGGACTTTAAAACTTTTTAGAAAGCATGCAACATATCTTCAAACTTGCCCTAAATCACATACGAGTGACAAGGTCTTTTTCTAAAACTTTCGAAACAACATGCATGCAATCTTAGAAACTTCAAACTTTGAAAACTCTTCTTTATTGGGTGGCCTCATTAAAAACCCTCCTTAGGGAAAAAAGAGTGCCCCCTTCAAACTGTTTTAACAGAAAGCTTGCAAATCCCTTCGTGTTTGTTTTTACTTACAAAGCTTTAACTGTAATATAACTTGAGGTGTGTGGCGTTCCAAGTGCGAGGAATCGCCCCTCCTTCCAACGTCTCTAAGCGGTAGGCGCCGTTCCCGAGCGCCTCGGTTATTCTGAACGGTCTTGTCCACTTAGGCGACAACTTGTTCTCCATCTCGTACTGGTGGGCCTTCCTCATCACCAGGTCGCCTTCTTTAAACTGCCTCGGCATCACCTTTGAGTTATACCTTCGTTCAATCCTCCTTTTCACTGCCTCGGCTTTTACTCTCGCCTCCTCCCTAACCTCATACAGCAAATCCAGATTCAACCTTCTTTCCTCATTCGAGTCTTCCGCTACAAAGTTCTGGAATCTCGGCGAGCTCTCCTGGATTTCCACTGGAATCATTGCGTCGCATCCGTAGACTAGGCTAAACGGGGTCTCATGGGTTCCTGACTGCTCGGTGGTGTGGTATACCCAAACTATGCGGGGTACCTCCTCAGCCCACGATCCCTTGGCTTTCTCTAGCCTTCTCTTCAAGCCTCTTAGCAATACCCGATTGGCGGACTCTACTTGGCCATTTGTCTGAGGGTGCTCGACGGATGCAAATACTTGTTGAATTCCTACCTCTTCGCACAGCTTCTTCAACAGATGACTTGCAAACTGAGTCCCGTTGTTTGACACCAGGCGCTTAGGCACACCTAACCGGCACACGATGTTCTTCCACACAAAGCTCTCGATTTTGTGTGCAGTGATCTGGGCTACCGGTTCTGCTTCGATCCACTTGGTGAAATATTCAATTGCCACCACCAAGTACTTCATCTGCCTGATCGCCAATGGGAAAGGTCCCAGAATGTCGATCCCCCACGTATGAAACGGCCAAGGGCTGTAAATCGACTTTAACTCTTCTGGAGGCGCTTTGTGCCAATCGGCGTGCTGCTGACATTGCTTGCAACACTGTGCATACTTCTTGCAGTTCTCCCTCATTGTTGGCCAGTAGTAACCTGCACGGAGGGTTCTTGCGGCCAGAGCTCGACCCCCGACGTGACTTCCGCATATCCCTTCATGGAGCTCGGCCATAATTCTTGTACATTTCTCTCCGTGCACACATTCCAGGAGTGGGTGTGTGAACCCAAACCTATACAACTCGCCGTCAATCATTGTGAACTTGCTGGAGTTCTTCTTTATCTTCCTAGCCTCCGTCGGATCCAGCGGGAGAAGGCCATCTGCCAGGCATCGTTGGTACTGTGTTATCCACGTGTCTGACTCATGCGTAGCGCAGACCTGCGTCATGTTCACCCTCTCCCCCCGACATGCTCTTATTCTTGGCAATCTCAAGGTTTCCTGAGTCAAAGACCTGTGACTCTTCGCAGCTTTCTCCGTCGACTTGCTTATTTGAAGAACCAGGTGGTCTGCCACAAATGCTCTAGGCGTCTTCAGAGTTTCTTGAATCACCGTCCTCTGCCTATCCCCCTTGCCCGAACTGGCGAGCTTAGCTAGCAAGTCTGCTCGGGCATTCTACTCTCTGGGCACATGCACCACTTCAAAGGAGACAAAGGAAACCTTCAATTCCTGCACGTACGCTAAGTAAGCCGCCATTTGTGGATCCTTGGCCTGGAACTCGCCTGTTACTTGTCCCGTGACTAACAGCGAGTCACTCTTAGCCATCAGCACCCTAGCTCCCATCTCCTTGGCCAGCAAGATTCCGGCGATCAGCGCCTCATATTCTGCTTGATTGTTGCTGGCTTTGAAGGCAAACCTCAGGGACTGTTCTATCAGCACACCGTTGGGCCCTTCCAGGATGACTCCAGCACCGCTACCCTACTGGTTTGACGATTCGTCCACCGAGAGCACCCAACGAAAATCGTCCCCCTCAACTCGTGCTGCTTCGGACGAGAGCTCGACCACAAAATCGGCGAAAATCTGCCCCTTGATCGGACCTCGGGGCTCATACTTGATGTCGAACTCTGACAGCTCCACCGCCCATTTCACCATCCTCCCAGCTACATCAGGCTTCTTCAGAACTTTCTGGATAGGCAAGTCGGTCATCACCAGTATTGTAAAACTGTGAAAATAGTGGCGCAACCTCCTCGCCGAAAATACCACAGCTAGTGCAGCTTTCTCCAAGGCCTGATACCTCACCTCCGGGCCTTGCAACACCTTGCTGACGAAATAAATAGGCTTCTGAGCCTGGTCTTGGTCTTGGGCGAGCACCGCACTCACCGCCCTCTCAGTCACAGCAAAATACAACCTGAGAGGGGTTTCTACCAACAGTTTGCACAAAACCGGCGGGCTCGCCAGGTACTCTTTAAGCTTGACGAAGGCCTCTTCACACTCCTTCGTCCAGGCAAACTTATTGTTCCGCCTTAAACACTGAAAGTACGGATGGCCTTTCTCTCCGCTAGCCGATACGAAACGAGACAGGGCGGCCATCCGACCTGTAAGTTGCTGCACCTCCTTCACGGTAGCCGGGCTTCTCATCGCCAAGATGGCAGCACACTTATCAGGATTTGCCTCTATTCCTCTTTCAGTTAAGAGGAATCCCAAGAACTTCCCTGCCTCCACGCCAAAAATGCACTTCTCGGGGTTCAGTTTTAACCTGAACTTGGCGATTGTGGTGAACAACTCCTCCAGGTCCGCAACGTGCTTGCTCTTCTCCGGCGAGGTCACGACCATATCATCCACGTACGCTTGCACATTCCTTCCCAGCATTGGTGCAAGTACCCTATCCATCAATCTTTGGTACGTGGCCCCCGCGTTCTTCAGCCCGAAGGGCATCACCTTGTAGCAGTAGCACGATCTCTCGGTCATGAAGGCGGTCTTCTCTTCATCCATGGGATGCATCTTTATCTGGTTGTACCCCGAGAAGGCGTCCAAGAAACTCAGCAACTTGCACCCTGCAGCACTGTCGACCAGGGCGTCTATGCTTGGCAAAGGATACGAATCCTTTGGGCAAGCCTTGTTCAGGTCAGTGAAGTCGACGCACATGCGCCACTTCCCATTGCTTTTCTTCACCAGCACGACATTGGCCAACCACTCAGGGTACTGGACTTCCTTGATATGGCCTGCGGCGAGGAGCACCTGTGTTTCATCCCTGATCGCCTGCCTCCTCTCCTCGTTAAACTTCCTTTGGGGTCGATTCCCGGCATGTCTAAAGCAGACCATGCAAAAGCATCCAGATGCCGCTCTATCACCTTGGCGATCTGGTCTTGGAGCTCAGCTTCCAAGGATCTTCCCAGCTTGAAGACCCTTCCCCCGATCTCCCTCTCGAGCCACTCCTCGACGGGTTTGGGTCGGGTTTCCCTGGCAATCACTGCCCTGGCGATTCCCAGCTCCCTCGCTTCCTCTGGGCGGTTCCTCGCCTCTTCTTCCCAATCGGTGTTCTCTCCCTCAACCTCAGCATCCACCATGGTGACGTCGCCTTCGGCGGCCACCTCCATCGCCGCATCAACGACTCGCCATTCTGTTGGCTTGGGCTTCACACCGGGAGGCGGCGTCGTTGTGATGTAACTTACTGACCTCTTTCTTTTCAGGCTATTCTCATAGCACTTCTTCGCTTCCTTCTGGTCAGATTTGATGGTGATCACCACCCCCTCCATCGACGGCAACTTCACCTTCATGTGCCTGGTTGAGGGCACAGCTCCTATTCTGTTGAGTGTTGGTCTTCCCAACAGAATGTTATATGCTGAGGGAGCATTCACGACGAGGTACTTGATTTTCTCCGTCCTCGAGCCCGCCTCATCCGTGAATGTAGTTCTTAATTCTATGTACCCCCTGACCTCCACCTGATCGCCAGCAAACCCATACAAGCACCCTCCATAGGGCCTCAGCTGGTCAAGGGGCAATTGTAGCTGCGTGAAAGTCGGCTAGAACATCACATCTGCCGAGCTTCCTTGGTCCACCAGTACCCGGTGGACCTTCCTCCCTGCCGTGACAAGCGAGATAACTATGGGATCGTTGTCATGAGGCACAACGTCCCTGAGATCTTCTCTTGTGAACGTAATGTCCACATCTGGCGGTGCATCCACCACCCGAAAAACCCCCAGCGATGGTGTGGATCTCTCCATGAGTGGGCACCTCATGCTGCTGAGCCTCACCACCCGCCGGCTGGGAGCTCGACGCGCCCCCCGTCCTCTTGTCCAGCAGGTAATCATTCAAGAAACCGCTCTTGACCAGGTCGTCGAGCTGATACCCCAGTGCCAAACACGAATCAACGGTGTGACCAAAACTCTGGTGGAACTCGCACCAGGCGTCTGGTTTTGGTCCTAACACCTTGTCGCCCACCTTCTCAGGTGCCTTAAGCCTGGCTGCTATGTTGGGGATGGCGATCAGATTCGCCAACCCCATGACAAACTTATGCTTTGGCGGGCGATTGTACTCCCTGGGGCGCCCTGGGCCTCTGCCCTTGTTTTTCCTTGGATCATAAGGATGGCGAGTCCTTTGATCCCTCTTGGCCGCCACTGTCTCCAGCACCCTCTGTGGCTGGATCCTGGTCTGGGCACGTGGCCTAGCAGGGGCCACGCTCCCTCTCTTCTCGGCGACCTCACTCTCATCGGCGATGTGGGCCACCGCAAGTCGCCTAACCTCAGCAAACGTGGCGGGGTGAGCCCTGATCAGCGCCTCACAGAAAGGTCCCGGCAGCACGCCCTTTTTGAAGGCGCATACCAGCATCTCCTCGTCCTTGGCTGGCGAGCGGACCATCTGCGCTCCAAAGCGATTCAAGTAGTCCCTGAGGGACTCTCCTTGGTACTGCCTTATGTCGAACAGGTCATAAGACACCCTAGGTGGCGCCTTGTTCACTATGTACTGCTTGACGAAAAGCTTCGAAAATTGCTGGAAATTTGTTATGTGACCGGTAGGCAGGCTCACAAACCATTCCAGCGCTGTTCCTTAGAGCGTGCTCACAAACATTTTGCAATATACAGCATCTGAGCCTCCTGACAGCATCATCTGCGTGTGGAACGTGGTGAGATGTGCCTCAGGGTCCTCCACGCCGGTGAAAGTAGCCTTCACGGGTACCACGCTCGCAGGGATAGGCGTGTCTGTGATCGCCTGAGCAAACGGCATAGGGAAAACACGAGGTGGCGACGATGGTGCGACCTCTTCAGCGACTGGACGGCCTCTCTGCTCCTGAAGAGCTTGGCGCAACTCCTCAGTCACTTTGCTGAGCTCTTCATTCCTGGCCTGAGAGGCGACTAGGTCCTCATGCATCTTTGTCTGCTCTACGCGCGAGGCCTCCACATTCGCCTGCAGCGCACGCATGATCTCCATCATCTGCGCCATGGTCATGGCGCCTTCAGCAGCAACTGGCACAACTAGACTTGAACGGTTGCTTCTCATCTTTCTCATGAAAACTCAGCAAACCAAAGTTCGACGAACAAAAACTCCTTCAGCAACAATCGATCCAGCAATCAACCGGTTAGAAACCCTCAAACTCTCTAAAACCTCCGCAAACGCAACTGCAACAGCACGCCGGTAGATTCGGGCGTCGAAAACTTCACAGAAACTTGCCACTTCACCACAAAACCACCGCTTCTCCAGCAAGCCCCCGATTCCCTAACCAGGAACGCAATCGAATGGAAAACGTACCGAACAACCGATTGAAAACCGCGCGAACAACAAGAAACTCCAAGAAAACCGATCGAAAGCTTGAACGAACGGTGGAAAACCTCACACTACCGATTAAAACCCAAACAAACGGCAGAAACCTCGATTTCACCGAACAAAACTCGAACGAACGGTGGGAAACTCGAACTCACCGAACAAAAACGTGAATGAACGGCGGAAAATGGTTGCACCAGCACACAACCACACAAAAACTGCAGAAACTCCAAGAACTCGCGCTATGGATGGGGACAGGTTTTACACGGCCCCACGGTGGGCGCCTGATGATCCTGCCTGCTGACCAGAACGCAAGAGCCTTGCCTCGTCGAATCTGGATCGACTTTGCGCCATGCTAGCTTCCGTCCTTCACCTGGATTCACCTCAAGAACCTGCAAAAGACAGAACGGCGCCGCTGTGGCCGATCACGCTCCGACGCCCAAGTCAGCGACTGAACCACCAAAATACTAAGAGAAAACTAAGAACTTGAGGAACCGTGCAATGTTCTCTCTCAGCGTACTCAAGTTCTCGCAAGCGTAAAGAAGTATTCTAAAACGCGCGTACCTCAGAAGTTCGTTAGGATTCCTTATATACCTATGCACTTTCTCTCTCCTGACAGTTACACATCTGGACACGTGGCTCGTATCCAGCTGTACACGTGTCACCATCTGGAGCATCCTTGACTTGGGCTTCACCTCTTACTCTTCAGGCCTTTTGACTAAGTTACCTATGCAGGAAGCAACTCAGCATATAACTGCCTTGGAGCGCGATCTCTTCTGCGTGGCGAGTACGGGTGTCTTCATACACACCTTCCCTGTGGTCTCGCCGGCCGCCATTATACTCTACTTTACTTACTTCACTGTGCATGCTCGGGCGAGCTGTTCCTCGACCTCAACCTCTGGCTAGCTAGGGAATGACCAGCAGACGACTTCATCCTCTGCTTCGAAAGCCTGGAACAAGCTTTCCTGACCCTTCGGCGATGTCCTCCTTTCGGTGATCTCTGATTACTTGGTCGTCTGGGTTCGCATCCGGCGACTACATCACAAACCTGGTGACCGCCGGTTTAGGTATGCTAGAGATCGGAGCACGCCAACTTAACGATTGGCGAAGGGATATCTATAAAAGGGGCTTGAGACCCCTAGTGAAGGTATGTTGTTTATGAATACTTGAGACTAAAGCTGAATATTTATTTTGTATGCTCTCACTGACTTGATCATCGGAGTGTGATCAACAGGTAGAACCCCCTTTGTCCCAATGAAGCGACACCTTAAAGCAACAATTGGAGACAAAGCAAAAGAGGAGCTTGCCCATTCAGTTTGCTCGAGGTCAACCGACGAGAACATTTGGCGCCCACCGTGGGGCCCTATAAAACCTGATCCCATCCACATTCGTGATTGAGCCTTTCGATGTGATGAGAAACTCAAGGCAAGGACCGCTGGGATCCAAAGGAAGCGATGCCCCCGCCTTACAACAACTCATGGAGGTCATGAGGGCCCTCCAAGAGGCGAACGAGGATCATAAACGAGAGAAAAAGCGGATCCAAGAAGAAGCCAAGGCCGAGCAGGAGAAGCTACGAGCGGAAGCCTAAGCAGAGCAAGAGCTTCTATAGGATCGTTTAATGGAAGAAATCGAGGCCTTCCAGATAGCTTTGGAGGAACATGCGCAAAAAAATGAGGAGTTGCGCAAAACCAATGAGGAATTACGGAAGAGCCTACACCGACATGACCGACGTTCCTCCAAGGAACGATCTTTGAACTTGTCAGCGAGAGATAATCCCAAGCCATTCTCACAGGAAATTATGGATGAGTCCATGCCACCTCACTATATCACACCTAAAATTGCCTTTTTCACAAGAATAGAGGACCCTGAGATTCATCTCACAACATTCAATGCTCAAATGATCATCTCTGGAGGATCGGATGCCATCCGGTGTAAAATGTTCATGGGAAATTTTATAGGTAAAACCCTACAATGGTTTAGTGGAATCCCGGATGGTCAAATCACCTCCTTCCCTCAGTTCTCCAAGATGTTTAGAGAACAGTTCCCGGTCAACAAGGTCAAACCTCCAAGGTTGTATGACCTTTTTAGTGTCAGACAAAGGGAGGGAGAGACGCGGAAAGATTATCTGAATAGGTTCTGAGCGGTTACAGTAAGACTTCAAACACATGATGACGAGATGATGATCGCCACCTTCGAACAAGGGATAACGGCTGGACCATTCAGTGATGTTAATTAGGAATCTAGCGGAGACATTTTCCGAGGTACGTGAACGAGTTGTCGCCCACATCGAGGTGGAAGAGACTGTACTAAGGAAGAATGATAGCTCGTGCTCAAGGAAATATAGGCCTAAGAATAGCAACCGAGATCGGCCCCTACGGGTCAACGAGACCTCGGCCGAGAAGAGAACGGAGTCGAGGTACATACCGTATCTAGCTAAGAAAGATGAGCCCAAGATGAAGGCCAGGGAAAAGTCAACAACTCGGAAAAGTTAGATCTGTTAGGTTTGATGGCTAGAACAAGAGGGGGGGTGAATTGTTTTTAAAAGATTTTCTCAAATACTTTGTTTAGAATGAAACTTTAACAATCAACTCAGAAAAGCAATTCAGAAAGCTAATCAAAATATCGAACAAAAACAAATAGCAGAAATTGTTTATAACAGTGGAAAATATCAAACAGATAATGAGAGAAGAGATAGAGAAAATCACACACAAAGATTATACTGGTTCACTCTATCCAAGAGCTACATCCAGTCCTCATTTAAACCACTGAGTATTCACTATGCAACCAATCACAGATTACACATACACCACACACAAAGAGGTGACTTTGAATCCCACAAAGCCTACTCACCCTCTTTGCACACAACAAACACCTCAAGCCAGAATCACACTGACTTTATAGGATTTTACAGTAGTTATAAAGAGAGTAATATGAACAATTACAAAAACTTGAACAGGGTTAGAAAACACCTGGAATCACAGTACACAAGAACCCTATTGATTAGTTTTTTGAATCACAGCTAAAACTTGGTAAAAACCTTTTCACAAACAGTTTGTAATCTTTCAAATAAATCACAATCAGAGTATCAAACTTTTTTGTTTCATCAATCTTTTTACGTTTAAAGGAAGACTTATTTTATATACCTTGAAAAGCTACCGTTGATGACAAATTTGAACATTCAAATCAGATAAAACAGGCTTTCAAAAAACTGTTATGAAAACATACATTTAATCGGTTAAAACCACGATTTAACTGGTTGAATGGTTTTGTCAGTTATACAATTGATTCAAAAAACAGTTTCAAAACACCTTTTCCCGCTAAGTGACAAACAACCGATTATCTCGAAACTTTAATCGGTTTTTTTCCTTTTGCATGCAAAAACACTTTAATCTTTAAAACAGATTGAAATAAGCTTTGTCTGAGAATCAATACTGATCTTACAAAGATTCTAAACCTCATACCAAAACTTAAACCTAAAACATCACACAACTTCAGGCTTCATGAGGATTTGACACATTAAAGCTTCCCATCTTCAACAATCTCCCCTTATTTGATGGATACAAATCCCTGGGATGCTTTTAGGGAATGTTCTTTGTTTAGAATCTGTTGAATCCTGCAATTACTGAACAAACACAGAATAGTCTAGTCCAAACAGATATGCACTATATATCATATTTCAAAATTAGCAGAACCTGCATAAGAACAATCAATTATAATACAGAGATAACCGGTTGAAAAACTGTAAACCAGAAAATAGAAGTTAAACATAATTGAGAACATTACAATTCCCAACAACCCTTCTGATGGAAGAGGCCCAAGCACAAGCCCACATGCAAGCCCACCAAAGGGTAGATTTGGGCCAACCATAGATTTATGGCCAAGAGGATCCAAGAAGACGTTCTTTTACATGTTCAAATGCCATAAACTCTAGTGTAGAGTAGACTTTAATTTCTTGTCAAAATTAGCATAGGAACTTTATTTGTAATTTTCTTAGAATTAATTTTGGCACCTAAAACACCAACCTAGGTAAACTTAGAGTTTCTAAAAAACCCTCTAAATTTACCAAGGCCGGTCTAGAAAGCCCATGGAGGGGGTGAACATAAAAACTAGACACACCCCTCCCCATGTGCTCATTTGTGCACCCATGTGCCATGTGCACCCATGTGCTTCACATTTACATTTCATTTGGCTAGCATTAGGGTTGCATTATGGTCCTCCTTAGCCTATAAAAGGAGGAGCCTACACCTTGTATTTTCAAGTTTATGGTGAGTAAAGTTATGCTGCCAATTTGTGCTCAACTTTGCTTCTCCCTAGAATCCTAGGCTCTAAACTTCAATTCCTTCATCTTTTCCCTTGAGCTGGCCGAACCACTCAATACCCATACTTATCATGCACCTACAAGATCAACACCACTCTTAGGAGGATCTTGATCATCTCACCCATTGCTTCCGCACCTTATTTTCTACTTTGATTCAAGAAGAACACATGAAAATGCCATCATTTGGTATCATGAGCTTTGGTTCTTCAAGATGAGTAGCTCCTTGTCTTTTCAATTTTAGTTCTTCTTTATTTCATATTGTCATTTACTTTCCATACTTGTCTTGCTGTTTTTTACATTTTAATTTGTTCTTGGTGTGCTTTGTGGAAGATCCAACCGAAGCACTCTTGTTCATTTGATCTTGAACAAGTTCTTGTGCAATTTGTGATAGGATTCCATACACCTTTGTGTTGCTATTTTGTTTTAGGCTTTGAGTCTTTATTGCTTTCATTATTTCGTTCATATTATGCTTTGAGTCTTTAATTTTCTGAATCTATACATGTTTTGTCAAGTCATGTTCATCCATATTGTCAACAACTCATAGTAGTCCTTTTATTTGGCTTAATTGTTTCTTGATTTTGGGTCTCTTTATTTGCTTGAATCTGCTGTTCTTTGCTCCTTTGGTGCCTTTTTAATTTTTAGTTTGAGTTCATATTGTGTTTAGATCATACACAATTCTATTTCACAAATTTCCATTGTGTCTAAACTTTGGTATCTTGCTGTTTTTGTTTCCAGTTTTCAGATTCCCCTGTTTTCACCTTCTCTGTTTTGGCTGTTTTAACCCAGAAAAATATTTCCACCCATAGGAAAATTTTGATTCTCTGGAAAATGCAAGTTTAATGTGTTATAGAAAGGACAAAAAAATAATTAGGTCAAAAGAAGCAACAGAAAAAAAATGATAAATCTTTTAAGATCAGAGTGCAAATCTGAAGCGCTCCAGCTGGCCTAACCGAACACCAATTTTGCAAAATTTATTAAAAAAAATGGTGCATCCGTTTTGAGTGAATCCAAAGCCAGATTTTAGATAAGATCCTGAATATCTTGCATAACAAATTTCAGAACCAAATTCCAAAAATACAGATCAGCATAAATCGGGGAACAAACACGTTTTCTGGCCCACAACATTTTCCAGTGGTGCTGTTTTTTTATTTGGTCATCTAATCTAGTGCTTTTCTTTAGGAATTCTTTTGTGTGCCAACCTTTAATTGAGTACCTTTATTTGTTTGCTTTAATTTCTTGACTCTCTTTCTAGTTGTCATCATATAAATCCTTTTGGTGGTACTGTTTTATTCAATTAAATTTGTTTCTTGCTTTTGTTCTTTGACCTCTAATTTGGGTGCTGGAATTTAATTCTTCTTTGGTGCTTATGTGAATGGGAACTTGATTTGGTTAAGGTTTAGCCCTTTGCTAGGTGCTGGAAATTGGAGGATTAAAGGCCATCCTTCTAAGGAGAAGACAAGGTCCAAGCCGAAACAAATAGTCTTGAAATAAACACTACAAACACTTGGAAGATCAACAATCAAAGACAACAAGGAAGTGCACTAATCAAAAGAGGATCAACAAAGGGAGTTCTCTTATTTCCTTTGCAACTTGGTTTATTGTTAATTACCTTGTTAATTACGTTTAGACGGTGAGTGTGTCTTCAAGGGCTCAAAGTGTCCAAGAAGCCTCACCTAGGGCCGAATAGTATAGCATTCTTGACTAGTAATTGTTACTTGTTTGTAATTGCTTTTCTTTTGCTTTCATAGCTACGTTTTGCATGTTTAATTTTGTTAAGTTTGTGATAAACCGTCTAGCTTTGTTGATTAGTTAGCTTGCATTGTTTTCTTGCATTAAAATCTGATTTCTCAACTTAATTGTGTTCCAAGTGGTTTACTAAGAGAAAGCTTTGTGTGAAGACATTGAGGGATAGTTTTTGGCTAAGGCAAAGGCTTGGTATTTAAGTAGTCCACTGTGACTCACCTCCCTTACCTGGAAGACTACCTTCTTTGACTTCCCTAAATTTTTCTCAAGGTAAAATACTTCTACACACAAAGCTTTAGTCATGTCTTCTCACTCCTCTAAATCTCTTAAAAGTGAGGTGAAATCCTTGAAATCTCTTTTGAAACAACTTACTAAGGATATTCAATCAATTTCATCTAAACAATTGGAGAATGAGATCAAAACTAATGAATTGACTAAAGCAAAGAATGAGAAGTCTCAATTTTCAAAAAAATTACATTCTCATGCATCTAGCTCTAAACATCATGATTATCTTGGGGAAGAAAGTCTTAGGAAAAATGAATATCATCAACAATTCCCTAGGAGAGCTAGGAAAGAGAGACAAGAAAACCTAACCAAGCATATCTCTCACACTCAAGCTAGAAAAATTCCATGTTTAGAATACCTTGGCAATGATCAATTAGCATCTCAATGTTTCAATGAAAGATCTATGATCTTAAGGGACAAAGATGAGAATAGTAGCCAAGAAAAAGAAGCTAGTGAGAGTGAAGAAAATGTAAAAATAGAAAAGCAAGAGAAAACCCTTGGGAAACAAAAGGCGTGGGAGAAGAGTGTTCCTTCCCACAAGGTCATTCAACAAGAAGGAAAAGTTGAAAATACATTTGAAGATATACCTCTTGTTGCACAACCTAGCCTTACCTTTTGTAAAGGAACACTTGCAAGCCTAGAAAAAAAAGAAGAATCCTTAAAAAAGGCTTGCATAGATAAAAATATAGTAGATTATTTTACATACATGCCAAGATATCACCAAGTGAAGGTCAAGTCATCTATAGGCATCTACAAAGTCAATTTTTTATGTGAAGTAGTGCCTAAAGAAACTTGTCATGTCTTATTGAGACAACCTTTGCAAAGAATTGAAATTTCCATGAACAAAGGTTGTAACAACGAGACTACCTTCACACATAAAAGAGAAATTCTTCATGAAGGAGAACTCATGGGCCAAATTAGAGTTGATAAAACTCTAGAGCTTTTAAAAGGAAAATTATTGTCACCCATGAGAAAAGATGTTCAAAGACATTACCTTAGATACATTCCGTGTTTTAAAAATACATCTAAGGCGATGTCTCATGAACTCTATACTCCTTCACCTTTTGCAAATGATCCTTGGGAAGACATAAGCCTAAATTTCATATTAGATCTTCCTAGGACAACAAAAGGTTTTGATTCCATTTTCATGGACATGGATAAACTCTTCCTTAAAGAAGTGACAAGTCTTCATGATTTCTCTTCAAACTTAGTGTTGGATAGAGCTCCAAAATTTGAAAACCATCATTTGAGGATTCTCTTGGAAAAACTTGCAACTAAGTTGTCCTTTTCAAATTCTTATCATCCTCAAAAGAATGGTCAAAATAAAATTGAAAACATAGCTCTTGTTACTATGCCTAGAGAAATCATGAAAGCCAACCATAATTCTTGGGATGAGTATCCTAATTCTATTGAGCATGCATACAATAGAGTAGTCCACAAGACTACTAATATTTCTACATTTGAAGTTGTATGTGAACATAGTCCTCTTTCTCTTTTTGCGTTGTTACCACTTCCTAAAGGAATTATGCTTAAGGAACAAGTAACCACTATTGAAAATTTTACAAAGCATGAGAGGATTAGAGAACACATGCAACCATCAAAAGAGAAATATTGTAAAAAGTTGCCAAAAACAAAAGAAAAACAAAAATGGCAACTTCATAAAATTGATTTGTATATAACTGCTTCAACTAACTCATTTGCTTTATTTGATAATTCCCCTAGGTGGACGTTTGACCCGGGAGGGCAAGCATAGTTGAAGAAGCAAGAGGCTGCTATCCGAGATCAAATCTCTAGATCTGAGGATAGATCTTCTCAAGGAGAAGGAGATGATGGACACCATCCAGCCACATCCATTCCCCTAGTCATGAAGAAGAAGAAGCAATGGATTTGAGGACAAATCCTTTTCAAGAGGGAGGGGATGATGGAAGAGGCCCAAGCACAAGCCCACATGCAAGCCCACCAAAGGGTAGATTTGGGCCAACCATAGATTTATGGCCAAGAGGATCCAAGAAGACGTTCTTTTACATGTTCAAATGACATAAACTCTAGTGTAGAGTAGACTTTAATTTCTTGTCAAAATTAGCATAGGAACTTTATTTGTAATTTTCTTAGAATTAATTTTGGCACCTAAAACACCAACCTAGGTAAACTTAGAGTTTCTAAAAAACCCTCTAAATTTACCAAGGCCGGTCTAGAAAGCCCATGGAGGGGGTGAACATAAAAACTAGACACACCCCTCCCCATGTGCTCATTTGTGCACCCATGTGCCATGTGCACCCATGTGCTTCACATTTACATTTCATTTGGCTAGCATTAGGGTTGCATTATGGTCCTCCTTAGCCTATAAAAGGAGGAGCCTACACCTTGTATTTTCAAGTTTATGGTGAGTAAAGTTATGCTGCCAATTTGTGCTCAACTTTGCTTCTCCCTAGAATCCTAGGCTCTAAACTTCAATTCCTTCATCTTTTCCCTTGAGCTGGCCGAACCACTCAATACCCATACTTATCATGCACCTACAAGATCAACACCACTCTTAGGAGGATCTTGATCATCTCACCCATTGCTTCCGCACCTTATTTTCTACTTTGATTCAAGAAGAACACATGAAAATTCCATCACCTTCTCCCCCTATTTGTCTCATCAAATAGACAAATCAAAAGAAGACATAACTAAGATAAAGCATGCATATCAAGAATTCCCAATTCATTTCGTAGAGAATAGAACCTATCCTTGGATAAAGGTTTCGTGAAGATATCAACAAGTTGTCTTTCTGTGGAAACGAATTTGATTTCACAATCTCCATTGGTTATATGATCACGAATGAAGTGTGTCTTATTTCAATGGGCTTTGTCCTTGAGTGTTGGATATGATTCTTTGTCAAGTTAATGGCACTTGTGTTGTCAAATAGAAGAGGAACTTTGCTAATCTTTAATCCAAAATCTTCAAGATGTTGTTTGATCCATAGAATCTGCGCTCAACATCTACCAGCAACTATATATTTAACTTCAGTAGTGGATAAAGGTACACACGCTTGCTTCTTACTATGCCATGAAATGAGGCTTGATCCAAGCAAGTGGCATGTTCCAATTGTACTCTTCCTATCTAATTTGCAACCTGCAAAGTCCGAATCAGAATAACCTACCAAATGTATAGGAGAGAGAGGGATACCATAAGCCCATGGATATTGTGCCTTTTAGATATTTCAAGATTCTCTTTGCAGCTTTGAGATGTGATTCCTTGGAGCAGGACTGGAATCTAGCACAAAGACACACAACAAACATAATGTCTGGTATGCTTGCAGTTAGATAAAGAAGAGAACCTATTAAACCCCTGTACATGGTTTGATTAACCTCTGGTCCTGCTTCATCAGCTTTTAAATATAGCAGTTTGTTGACATTGGAGTTGTTGCTGCTTTACATGCTTCCATCTCGAACTTCTTAAGGATGTTGATGGAGGAGGGCCAAGCACACCTACCCAAGCAAGCCAAGGAGAGCGTCTAGACCAAGACCAAGACCAAGGTGAGCGTCTAGGACGTAAAGGTGAGCGTCTAGGACGTGAAGGTGAGCATCTAGGACGTGAAGGTGAGCGTCTAGGACGTGAAGGAGGGAGGCTACCCTTGGAGCTAGACCGTCTAGGTCCCCTTACAAGATCAATGGCCAAACATATTCAAACACAAGCAAATGAGGCCACGGATGGAAGAGAGAAGGCTTTGTATATGTTTGCATAAAGGCCCATTGGGGGTACTTAGTAGATAGGATAGTGTAGGAAGCATTTTGGATGGAAACCTTCTAGAAACTAGGGTTGTGTATGGCCGGTCATTGCACCCTAGAATTTAGATTTAATTTTGGTTTTCTTTTCCTTGTAATGTAGCTTATCATTTACGTCCCAAACTAGCCTATAAATAGGAAGGCTAACTCATTGTATTTGATAAGTTTAATTGAGTATTGTTATGCTGCCAATTTTGTGCACTAGCTTTACTTCTCCTAGAAATCTAGGCTATAAACTTCAATCCTTTCACCTTTCTCCCTTGAGCTGGCCGAACCTCTCAAACCCATACTCATCATGCACCTTCAAAGCCAACACAACTCCTAGGAGGGCTTTGTTTCACTCACCCATTGCTTCCGCATCACTTTCACTACTTTGATTCAAGAAGAACACATGAAATGCCATCATTTGGTATCATGAGCTTTTGGTTCTTCAAGATGAGTAGCTTGGTCTTTTAATTTCAGTTCTTCTTTATTTCATCTTTGTCATTTCAATTCCTTACTTGTCTTGCTGTTTTTATATTTTAAATTGTTCTTGGTGTGCTTATGGAAGATCCAACCAAAGCACAATTGTTCAATTGATCTTGAACAAATTCTGTGCAGTTTGTGATAGGATTCCTTACACCATTGTGTGGCTGTTTTTCTTTTAGGAAATTGAGTCCTTATTGCTTTCTTATAATTGCTTCATTTTATGCTTTGAGTCTTTATTTTTTCTGAATCTATAAATGTTGTGTCAAGTCATGTGAATCCATATTTGTCAACAATTCTTAGTAGTCCTATTATTGGCTTGATTGTTTCTTGCTTTTGGGTCTCTTTATATTGCTTTAATCTGCTGTTATTTTGATCCTTTGGTGCTTTTATTTTTAGTTTGAGTTCATAATTGTGTCTTAGTTCTTACACAATTTCCATTCTTACATTTTCCATTGTGTTAATTTTGGTTATCTTGCTGTTTTCTTCCAGTTTTCCAGATTTCCCCTGTATCATCTCTCTGTTCTGGGCTGTTTTGTTTAAAAAAAATTTTCCACCCATAGGAAAATTCTGATTTTCTGGAAAATGCAAGTTTAAGGTGTTATAGAAAAGAAAAAAAAAAGAATGAGGTCAAAAGAAGCAACAGAAAAAAATGATAAATCTTACAAAATCAGAGTGCAAATCTTGAGCGCTCCAGCTGGCCTAACTGCACACCAAATTTGCAAAAATTATTAAAAAAAAATGGTGCATGCGTTTTAGGTGATTCCAAAGCCAAAATTTAGATAAGATCCTGAATTTTCTTGCATCCAAATTTCAGAAACAAATTTTACAATTACAGCTCAGCATAAATCGGGGAACAAACACGTTTTCTGGCCCACAACATTTTCCAGTGGTGCTGTTTTTTTTATTTGGTCATCTAATCTAGTGCTTTTCTTTAGGAATTCCTTTTGTGTGCCAACTTTTATTGAGTACCTTTAATTGTTTGCTTTAATTTCTTGAATCTCTTTCTAAGTTGTCATATTATAAATCCTTTTGGTGGTACTGTTTTCTTTCAATTAAATTTGTTTCTTGTTTTTGTTTCTTGACCTCTCATTTTGGGTGCTGGAATTTAATTCTCTCTTGGTGCTTATGTGCATGGAAATTGACTTGGTTTAAGGTTAAACCCTTGTGAATAGGTGCTGGAAATTGGAGAATTAAAGCCAACTTTCTAAGGAGGAGTCAAAGCTAAGGCCGAAACAAGCTTCCTTGAAACAAACACTACAAACACCTAGAAGATCAACAATCAAGACAACAAAGAAAGTGCACTAACCAAAAAGAGGAACAACAAAGGGGGTTTTCTTATCTCCTTTACAACTTGGTTTATTGTTAATTACCTCTTTTAAATTACGTTTTAGACGGTGAGTGTGTCTTCAAGGGCTCAAAGTGTCCAAGAAGCCTCACCTAGGGCCGAATAGCATAGTAATTTTGCTTAGTAATTTGTTGCTTGTTTGAACTTGTTTTTCTTTTGTTTCGGTAGAAACGTTTTGCATGCTTAGTATTGTTTAATTTTGTGCTATACCGACTAGCTTTGATTGCATAGTTAGCTTGCATTGTTTTCTTACATTTATTTCTCAACTTATTTGTGTTCTAAGTGTTTCACTAAGAGAAAGTCTTGTGTGAAGATATTGGGGGATAGTTTTTGGCAAGGAAAAGGCTTGGTACTTAAGTAGTCCTTTGTGACTCACCTCCCTTACCTGGAAAACTACCTTCTCTAACTTTCCTAAACTTTCTCAAAGTAAAACACCTATATACACAAAGTTTTAGCCATGTCTTCTTCTTCTCACTCTCCAAAGTCTATAGAAAGTGAAGTAAAATCTTTGAAAACTCTTTTAAAAGAAGTATCCCAAGCGGTACAATTGATATCTTTTAGACAATTGGAGAATGAGAACAAAATCAATGAGTTGGCTAAAGCTCAAGAAGAGAAATCACAAAAATCACAAAAATCAAAAAAACTCATGCATCCCATTCTCAAAGTATTGAGTCTCTAGGGGAGGGAAGCCGTAGAATCAATGATTATTACCAACCACCCCCTAGAAGAACTAGGCAAAGGGAACAAGAGGTGCCAAGGGAAACAAGAGTAGACCTACCTCATTTTCATGGAAAGGAAAATGTAGAAGTATATCTAGATTGGGAGATGAAGGTAGAGCAACTTTTTGCTTGCCATAGGGTAAGTGAGGAACGAAAAGTACCCTTAGCCACCCTTAGTTTCCAAGGGAATGCCATGTATTGGTGGACCTCTCTCGAAAGAGATAGACGTCTTCATAGGGAACCTTCCATTACATATTGGAATGACCTTAGGGGAGCCCTAAGACGTCGACATATACCCTCTTACTACCATAGGGAGTTGATGGACAAGCTCCAAAGACTCCAACAAAGAAATATGAGCGTAGAGGAGTATAGACAAAAGATGGAGCTCTATATGATGAGAGCCTCTATTAGAGAGGAAGAGGAAACCACCATAGCTAGGTTCCTTAGTGGCCTATCACTTGAGATAAGAGATAGAGTAGAGCTCTTACCTTATCAAGACTTGAATGATTTGGTTCAACTTTGCATTAAAGTTGAGCAACAAAACTTGCGCAAAACCTCAAGTCAAAAGGTGAGCCCCTATTCTAGCTTTTATCCCAAGAAAGAGTTTAGAAGGGAGGGTAGTACATCCAAGGAAAAACCAAAAGAGCCTACCAAGCCCTTCACCAAAGAAACCTCAACCCCACCCATCCGAGCTAGAGATGTCAAGTGTTTTAAGTGCTATGGTAGGGGGCATGTGCAAGCACAATGTCCAAACCAAAGGACTTTGTTTTTAAAAGGTGTAGACGAGTACACTAGTGGCGAGGATGAGCCTAGTGAGAAAGAGGAAGGGGGAGAGGATGAGAGGGTAGCTCCACTAGAGGGAGAATTGCTTATGATTAGGAGAACCCTCAACAATCACCCTAGCACATCCATGGAAACACAAAGGGAGAACATCTTTCATACAAGATGCAATGTTTTAGAAAATATATGTTCCCTCATTGTGGATAGTGGATCTAGTTGTAATTGTTGTAGTGCTAGGATGGTTGAAAAGCTTAAGCTACAAGTAGTTCCTCACCCAAAACCTTACAAACTTCAATGGCTTAATGAAAATGGGGAACTACATGTAAACAAGCAAGTGGAAATCAAGTTTTCCATAGGGAACTACAAAGACAAAGTTTTATGTGATGTAGTGCCTATGGAAGCTTGCCATATCTTATTAGGGAGGCCATGGCAATTTGATAAGAAAACCTTGCATGATGGTCTCACTAACGAGATTTCCTTCACCCATAAATATAAGAAGTTTGTACTTAGTCCTTTACCACATTCTCAAGTGGTGAAAGACCAAATACAAATGAAACAAAAGAGGGATGAGGAAAACAAAAAAAAAAGAGAGCTAGAAAAAGAGAAAATCCTTAGGGATAGAAAGGCGTGGGAGAAGAGTGTTCCTTCCCACAAGGTTGGTCAACAAGAAAAACCTCTCGAAAATGTTTTTGAAAACTTGCTTCTTGTTGAACAACCAAGCCTTATCTTTTGTAAAGGAGCACTTACATGCACTGCCACAAGTAGTGAACTCATGGTTTTACCTCCTCAAGTAGAAAACCTTTTGAGTGAATTTGAAGATCTATTCTCCCAAGAAGGACCCATTGGGCTTCCTCCTCTTAGGGGGATAGAACATCAAATTGACTTTATACCGGGGGCAAGCCAACCAAATAGGCCTGCTTATAGAACCAACCCCGAAGAAACAAAGGAGATAGAATCACAAGTTCAAGACTTGTTGGAGAAGGGTTGGGTTCAAAAGAGCCTAAGCCCTTGTGCTGTACCTGTCTTGTTGGTGCCAAAAAAAGATGGAAAATGGCGTATGTGTTGTGATTGTAGAGCAATCAACAACATCACCATCAAGTATAGGCATCCAATCCCGAGGCTTGATGATATGCTTGATGAATTGCATGGGTCAACTCTATTCTCCAAGATTGACCTTAAAAGTGGATATCACCAAATTCGAATCAAGGAGGGTGATGAGTGGAAAACCGCTTTTAAGACCAAATTTGGATTATACGAGTGGTTGGTGATGCCCTTTGGGCTTACTAATGCTCCAAGCACATTCATGAGGCTTATGAATCACACCTTGAGAGATTGTATAGGTAAATATGTAGTAGTTTACTTTGATGATATCTTAGTCTATAGTAAAAGCCTAGAAGACCATCTAAGTCACCTTAGGGAAGTTCTTCTAGTTCTTAGGAAAAATAGTCTTTTTGCCAATAGGGATAAGTGTACCTTTTGTGTAGATAGTGTAGTTTTCTTAGGTTTCATAGTTAACAAAAAGGGGGTACATGTAGACCCCGAGAAAATCAAAGCCATCCGCGAGTGGCCAACTCCACAAAATGTAAGTGATGTAAGAAGTTTTCATGGGTTAGCTAGCTTCTATAGAAGGTTTGTACCTAATTTTTCTAGCCTAGCTTCTCCTTTGAATGAACTTGTGAAAAAAGATGTTGCATTTTGTTGGAATGAAAAGCATGAGCAAGCCTTTCAAAGGCTCAAAGCTCAACTCACCAATGCACCCATTCTATCTCTTCCAAATTTTTCCAAAACTTTTGAGATAGAGTGTGATGCATCGGGGGTAGGCATAGGTGCGGTTTTGTTGCAAGGTGGACACCCCATTGCTTATTTTAGTGAAAAACTCCATGGTGCCACCCTCAACTACCCCACCTATGACAAAGAGCTCTATGCTCTTGTGCGAGCCCTAAAGACTTGGGAACACTACCTTGTGTCCAAAGAATTTGTTATCCATAGTGATCACGAGTCTTTAAAATATTTAAAGGGCCAACACAAGCTCAACAAGAGACATGCTAAATGGATGGAATTTCTTGAACAATTTCCTTATGTAATCAAATACAAGAAAGGGAGCACCAATATAGTGGCTGATGCTCTTTCAAGACGGCACACACTCTTTTCAAAACTAGGTGCCCAAATTCTTGGATTTGACCACATAAGAGAGCTTTACCAAGAAGACCAAGAACTCTCATCCATCTATGCTCAATGTCTACATAGAGCACAAGGAGGTTACTATGTGTCCGAGGGATATCTTTTTAAAGAAGGAAAACTTTGCATTCCCCAAGGAACACATAGAAAACTCCTTGTTAAAGAATCACATGAAGGGGGACTCATGGGCCATTTTGGAGTTGATAAGACTCTAGATCTTTTAAAAGCAAAATTTTGTTGGCCACACATGAGGAAAGATGTCCAACGACATTGTTCTAAATGTATCTCATGTTTAAAAGCAAAGTCTAGAACAATGCCGCATGGACTCTACACCCCTTTGCCGATTGCAAATGCTCCTTGGGAAGACATTAGCATGGATTTCATTTTAGGACTTCCTAGGACTGCAAGAGGCCATGACTCTATCTTTGTGGTAGTGGACCGTTTTAGCAAAATGTCCCACTTTATTCCATGCCACAAAGTGGATGATGGTCAAAATATTTCTAAACTCTTCTTTAGAGAAGTGGTGAGACTCCATGGTATCCCTAGAAGTATAGTGTCCGATAGAGATCCCAAGTTTATAAGCCATTTTTGGAAAACTCTTTGGGGTAAACTTGGAACAAGACTACAATTTTCAACTTCTTGTCATCCTCAAACGGATGGTCAAACCGAAGTAGTCAATAGATCTCTTGGAACTATGCTTAGGGCTATCATGAAGGGAAGCCACAAATCTTGGGATGAGTACCTTCCCCACATTGAATTTGCTTACAATAGAGTAGTTCACAAAACTACTAATGCTTCTCCTTTTGAGGTCGTATATGGTTTTAATCCTCTCACGCCTATGGATTTAATACCCCTTCCTAATCCACAAGATTTTGTGCATAAGGAAGGAGTAATCAAAGCTGATTTTGTCAAGAAAATGCATGAGAAGATTAAAATCCAAATACAACAACAAAATGAGAAGTACACAAAATACAACAACAAAGGGAAGAGAGAAATAATTTTTGAGGAAGGAGACTTAGTTTGGCTTCATCTTCGAAAAGATAGATTTCCAAATCAAAGGAAGTCCAAACTAAGTCCCCGTGGTGATGGACCTTTCAAAGTTCTCAAGCGAGTCAACAACAATGCATATAAGTTGGACCTACCTCTTGAATATGGAGTACATGACACTTTTAATGTAATTGATCTTTCTCCATTTGTAGGTACCAATGACGATGACGAGCTGGATTTGAGGACAAATCCTTTCCAAGGGGGAGGGGATGATGGAGGAGGGCCAAGCACACCTACCCAAGCAAGCCAAGGAGAGCGTCTAGACCAAGACCAAGACCAAGGTGAGCGTCTAGGACGTAAAGGTGAGCGTCTAGGACGTGAAGGTGAGCATCTAGGACGTGAAGGTGAGCGTCTAGGACGTGAAGGAGGGAGGCTACCCTTGGAGCTAGACCGTCTAGGTCCCCTTACAAGATCAATGGCCAAACATATTCAAACACAAGCAAATGAGGCCACGGATGGAAGAGAGAAGGCTTTGTATATGTTTGCATAAAGGCCCATTGGGGGTACTTAGTAGATAGGATAGTGTAGGAAGCATTTTGGATGGAAACCTTCTAGAAACTAGGGTTGTGTATGGCCGGTCATTGCACCCTAGAATTTAGATTTAATTTTGGTTTTCTTTTCCTTGTAATGTAGCTTATCATTTACGTCCCAAACTAGCCTATAAATAGGAAGGCTAACTCATTGTATTTGATAAGTTTAATTGAGTATTGTTATGCTGCCAATTTTGTGCACTAGCTTTACTTCTCCTAGAAATCTAGGCTATAAACTTCAATCCTTTCACCTTTCTCCCTTGAGCTGGCCGAACCTCTCAAACCCATACTCATCATGCACCTTCAAAGCCAACACAACTCCTAGGAGGGCTTTGTTTCACTCACCCATTGTTTCCGCATCACTTTCACTACTTTGATTCAAGAAGAACACATGAAATGCCATCAGATGTCTTTGCAATACTTTGATTGGCATATGAAGATTCCTTCTTTGGATTGTTTAACTTGTAGACCAAGAAAGAGTGAGAGTTCTCTCATCATTGACATTTCGAACTCTCCCTGCATAGTTTTGACAAAGTCCTCACAAAATATTACATTAGACGAGTCAAACACAATATCATATTCCTAACTTGTTCCACAATCCATTTTAATCTAAGGGATTGTTCATCAAACATTGTTGGTGATCATATTCCTAACTTGTTTCAGAAATTCTTGATCTGTGTCAAAAAAGAACTTGGATCAGTGCATACCTATTTATTATTAGATAACAATGCATTTATCGTTGTTGCCTCATATGATGCAACACAGGTAATTATTAGTTTAAAATAAGAGCGAGAACGTTTATTCCACACAAATTCATAAATAATGTGCATTTATATTTCTAATACCAAGAAAATATTTAACAAAA
This sequence comes from Phaseolus vulgaris, assembly GCF_000499845.2. Classification (NCBI taxonomy): domain Eukaryota; kingdom Viridiplantae; phylum Streptophyta; class Magnoliopsida; order Fabales; family Fabaceae; genus Phaseolus; species Phaseolus vulgaris. The sequence goes on along the minus strand of NC_023752.2, from coordinate 30,532,518 downwards.
ATTTATAAATGTTAATATAAAGGTGATTTTTAAAATATCATATATTTAGCATTTTTAAAATCTATTATAAGTTGTGTTAATATTAATTTAAAAATGTAAAATTGTTTATAATTATTTAAAAGTTTAATTTTATTTATTTATAATATAGAATTTTTTTATAAATTAGTGATAAAAATAAGTGAAAAAAAATAGTTATAGAAAGATAGACTTGAATAAAGCTTTAAAACTACTTAAAAAAATCATAATAAGGTTAATTAGACATTTTTAGACGTCATCTGATGGTTTTGAAAATAATTCATAAAAAGACTTTCTAAAAATGTTTTAAATGACAATCAAGAGGAGGGACTTGTAAAACAAAATTTGAGTCGAATCAAAATAAAGAGGGGTGGATTGATTTTAAATCTTGATCTCTTGATTTAAAAAAATTCTCTTAGAAATGTTGTTGAATAGGGTAAAAACAATGCAATTATAATTGGTTTCAATGAATCAAGATTCAAGACAACATGATTAAGATCAAAATGAAAAGAGGCACATAAATTTTTTATCGGTTCAATTGAAAAAAAAAAACTACATTCATTATAATTCAGCAACCTTAACTAGATTGTTCCACTAATATATTGAACTATTTAGTTACAAGAACACCTATTCAACTAAAACAATAACTATTTAGTTACAAGAACACCTATTCAACTAAAACAATAACAACTTACAATACTTCTTGAAACACCTTCAAAAAGATTCAAATACCTACAACTACACCACAAATTGGTGTATAATAATATAATGAAGTAGAATGAAAGGAAAGATATCACCTAGAGTAAAAAATATTTCAAAGGATTACAACATAGAACTTATAGCATGATAAAAAACTTGAATAATCTTGAACAAATGTTTTTCAATTATTTATAATGTAAAATATACCAAGAACTCTCTTTAGAATATTGCAAAACTTATTTTGAAAGCTATAAAAATATACATGTTTGAGGTCATGCAAAAGTTATCTTTTTAAAGAAATTTTAGATTTACTAATGAAAATAATCTATTATCATTAATTATAATTGATTATTATATTTTTCATGTAACTTAAAAAATAGTTTGAATCATTATAATCAATTGTTTTTAAACATGATTAATTTGTGAATGGGAGATTTTTGAAGTTTCTTAATATAATCAATTATTTTATTGTTTGAAATAATAAATGATTTGTGAAACATGTGAAAACCAATTTTGATATGGATAACTGATTATCATTTGAAATAATTAATTATATAATCTGTTATATACTTAACATAATTGATTATTTACGACTCATAGAAATCCATTGTAGTTTAGCAAAAGATAATCGATTATGAATTCAATGTAATTTTTGGAAAAACATTTTTCACGCATGACTGGAAATATTCTACTTCAATATTTTTTATTTGATTTCTTCAATGGAAGATGATGAAGTTGTGGAAGCATGTAAGAAGTGTAGAAATTTTAAGAAGAGATAGAAATTAGGTGTTTGAATTTAAGTGAGGTTAGGCCAACACTTAGTTTCTAGAGTGAGGTTGAGCAACCCCTACTAGGAGGAGTATAAAAAATTGTATAACAAGGAGACAATTCTAGAGAGAACTTTGACTACTGAAGTGTCTCACAAATTAGATATCATTTCATTACTCTCATCAAAGTTAAAATTTATGTACAAAACACTCCTATTTATAGGGGGTGAAGCTTGCAAGAGAAACTTCAAACCCTAACCTTAGTCCTAGCTTATGGATCAACTTCTCAAATCCTCTTAAATAAGAGTGTGAAAAGTGTCACCCCCTCATTGGTGCAAATCCTCTTCATTGGGAGAGTGACAAGTGGCGTTAACTCTCTCTTCCAGGGTTAGGCTATTTAACCTAAACTATTCTTGACCCAAATACAAGTCTCAAATAATATACTACTCTACTTGGCCTAAAATACAAGGTCCAAAATAATTCTTAAACTATTCTATACAAATTTTACAAAGCTAAGAAGAAAAAGACTCTTCAAATATGGGTGATGCCCTCCAATAAGGCTCCATTTTCTTCTATCCTTTTGGCCAATCGTTTTGAGTTGAATGATTTCCATCATACCCTCTCTCTTGAGAAAGAATTATCCATCATACCCTCTTTCTTCAAATTGTGTTATAAGATATTTCTCGTCCTTTCTAGATTTCTCTTCTTTTTTTAAACAACCATTTATATGGCTTTTCTATGGAGGAAAAGTTTATCTATATTTGGTTCAGCTCCAGACACAATTTTTTTCTTCAAGCAAATCCTCACAAGGGTTTTCTAGACAAGATAAAATGTTATCAATATCTAGTTCTACTCCATACAAAGATATTTTTGTTCTTTCCTTTTCTATCCTCTCTTTTTCTCTTTTTTCTTTCTCTTAGTATTTTCTCTTCTTTTTCTCTAAATCGTGTTTCTCTTCTTATGAATTATGTTTCTTCATCTACAATTTTTCTTCCTTTTCTTACAACCTCTTTTATGTATTCTCTAAGCTTTTTTTTTCTCATATGAAGGCATAACCAATTTTCTTCTCATACACGCCTTCAATTCAAAATTTTCTACCAATTCTAACATCAGTTTGCCTTTGTTTCCACCAAGACATGGCTTGTTCTTGAAAACTTAAGTAGCCATGGATAATCTTCTAAATTCATTCACTTGGTGGTATACAAAAATTTGATAAACCTTTGTCTCTCAATCTAAATATACCTCAACATTTTTATTTCCATAAAAAAGAAGGAATGTCTACTTCAGGCTATGTAGAATAAGGGAAAATTTTAGGCTTATGATGTTATTTAGAAGGTGATTGATAGGAATTATAGCAAGGATTGCTACACATCCCTTCTTCTCTTTGGGAATGAAGGTCTCTATTATGTTTTGTCTTCCTATTTGACCCATGTCCATGTTTACTCTTAGATTTTGTTTGACTTTGCATGTATTGAGAAAACATGGTTCTTAACTCTTCCATGAATGTTTAATTTTTTTGAATCTATTATTTCTTTCCTAGATCAACCAGTACTCATTTTATTTTCATTTAATTTTGAAACCAATAATTTTCAAGAAGGTTGAAAGGTTAAAGTATTTTCAAGTTGACTATCAGGAAAGAGAGATGAGTCACTAAAACTATTTAAGTACCAAGTTTTTCCTAACAAGAGTTCTCTCAGTTAGCTTTCACATTCTCCCTTATTGAAAACTCCAATTAATTTTTCTCAAAAGAATTATATTTTGAGAAAACCCTAAGACTATAAAGAAAAAAAACAATAATTTACTTTATCGTCTCTTCAGTGAGACTTAGAAGCATCTATAGACCTCAGAGACACACTTACCGTTTACACGCATTATTAATTTCCCTATTTATTAGTATCAATGAATTACAAGATAATTAATACAATTTTTTTTTGAAAATCCTCACTATGTTTGCACTCTTCTTTTCATTCTAGTATTTGGCTATTCTTTTTAATGTTCTACTTTAAAGAGTTGATCAACCTTAACTTAATCTTTTTCTTCTTCAATATGCTACCTAACAACGTTAATCAACATTTTTCATAGATCACACTAAGAAATATTTTCATTCGAAGTGGTCAATAAAATTTAAAATAAAATAAAAAAGTTAAACTCGAGAATTTTTAGAAAAGGAGTAATTTTAAATATTCAAAATAAAAAAATTAAGACAAAAAAAAACATTAGCCACACAATAAATTCCTAAAATTTGGTACGAAAGTGGATTAAAAAATTAAAAACAATTAAGAATTGGAACCCATCAAGCACCGTTAGACCTGTTGTCTTCAATTCATCAATGTTTCCAGCAGTGGCATTCGAACGTTGCCTATTCTCCCTGCACCCAATCAAAATCAAATTGGACTTGTACCCAATTGCGTTTGTGAAAGTACAGAATTGTCCTTAATGAAAATGAAATTAGAGTTAAGTGATTTCTGCACCCAATCACACCTCCAAGGGTTTCTCCCATTCTGCACCCAACGTTCCCCTATTCTCGCATCCAATCACATATCGAAGAGTTTCGTTCCCCATTGTCGCACCCAACTCGCTCGCACCCAACAGCGAAGACCAACCCAGGAGCGCTGCGTGAGGCATCATCTGTGAGGACAGCGACGGTGAAAAAGATATCGGAGAAGACAAGGTGAGTTTTAACATGCGTATGCATTGCAGATTGTTTTAGGCGAAATTGATTTTTGACTTGCGGTTCTTTTGATGCGGAACGTTTGATTTTTGACTTGCGGATGTTTTGATGCGGCATGTAGTGGTGTGTTGCGGATGGCTTCTGTGCAGCTCAAATCATCACCAACTCAAACCAAGTTTCTCTGCACCACACCCTACACATTTTTTCAAAATAAAGATGACAAGGGTACACTAGAGTTTTAGAAAGTTCGTCGGGTGTCCATCACAATTGATTGGGTGCAGGAAGAAATTGCCATCAGACTATTATGCGGAATCAAAGCCACATAGACCAGTAATGCCACTAATTAGAGAACCACTAATTGAAAGAAATATTGAAATTACTGATTGCACCGCTTCAATTTAAAGACTGCACCAAGATCCTTGCTTTTTTGCGTGCCACAATTTCAATTCATCAAAGGCACTATTCAACAAACCAAACTACTGCAAATGTAAATTCACCAATCAACAATTTTTTTTTTCTCACGCATCAATTCAATTGCCACATCAAATTGCATTCCATTTTAATAGTCACCGAAATTCAATATATGGACCCCATGAACAAAAAATTTCAATTGAAAAACAATTCTCTTTGGTAAATTCTTCTATCACGTTCAGATTTATTCCAATTGAATCTCCACTCACTTCAGTAAATGGACCAAGAATAGAACACCAAGAAAAAGCACCAGGAAAATTTACCAAAGTGTGCACAAAACAGTGATCAATTACCAAATTTCAATGCAAAATTTCTTACACCGAAAACACCATCATTTGCACAACACCGAAACTGCACCAATTCAAGCAACAGCACCTCCAAGCTATCTTATTCTGTTTTAGCAGCTTCAAAAGTTGAGCCAGAATTTACAGTAAAAAAGCCACCATGATTTCACTGACACAGTGAGATGCGTTCCAGCCAAAGCACAGCTCCAATTTGCTAAATAAAACTGCACCAATTTTGCTTCAAATTTTCTACTTATATATTTCAATTGAATAGAACTCAATTAAAATAATACCCAAGGTGCCAATTCAACTAATTAAAATTGAATGAATCAAATCAATTCAAGCAAATTTCAGCAGCTGCCACTCTACACTACACCAAAACTGCACAGTAAAAATAAGCAGCTGTAACCAGCCAGCTAAATTCAACATCAGCTTTGAACCAGTTTAAAAATTGAGCAGCTGGTTCTGAAAATTGTATGGCGCGGTTTGCTGAATTTTCTCAATTTCTTTTTATTGCAGCAAATCAACACCAGCAGCACTTAAAAAAAAGTAAGTGCCAAATTTACTCAAAATGATTCTGTGAATTTATCAACAACACAATAACAGCACTGTTCTCATGCACCGATCAATACCAAAAACAGCACCAAAGAATCAAATCACATAATGAAATGACATTAAATTGAAACCTTTTAACGTTGTAATTTTGCACTAGAGACGCATTTAAAATTCAAGTGATTGAAGCTAATATGCAGGAAATCCCTGCTAAATCACATGCACCAACATTAAATGAGAAATGCATAACCTGATTGTTTATGATTCAGTGGTATTCACTGATTTTAACTTCTAATTAGTAGAAACATGCAGAAATGCCATTCAACTTCAATCACGCATAAAAAAATAATGCAACAGATGCTCAATTTCAGCGCACAATAGAAGTTCTTCACTGCCTCTTAAATCGCAATTCACTGATTCTTCACTGAATTCACCGCTTCCTGCTTTAGGGTTCAGGGTTTCCAAAAACAGAAAATGCAAGGCACTGTTCCGATTTCCAGCTTCGAAACATGTCAACAATCTCTGCGGTAGCTTGTGTAAATTTCGTTTTAAACAAAAACGCGCCAATTCTCCAGTAGTTGTTTCAATTCAATCCGTGTTGATGAACAGTCAAATAACGCACCGAAACGAGAAATAATGAAAATCTCTAGAAATTTCAAAAATTTGATTCAAACTGAAAACAGAACCAATATGTTATTCGCACAAATGGATTTTGCTTTTCGCACCACGAAACTTTTCGGAAAATTTTTTAAAAATAAAATCAAAACTGAATTTTGAAGATGATAATTAAAACATAATTCTAAAGATGATAATTAAAATATAATTCTAAAGAAAATTGTTAATGACCTAATAGGAAGTTAAGAACTCAAATATGAAAATAAAAAGAACTCAAGAGTTCTAATATATGTGAAAATTTGAAAAACAATTCAACAAGTACAACTAATGGAGTTTATGACATTATAGGGTGGGATAAGTAATCAATGACAAGGTGCCATAAATCTTTGATGTAAATCAATTAAGCTCAACTAAATTTTACTATTTTTCTCAATAAGAGGATCAAGTCAATTGTAGTACAAGTAATGGTTGTCATGGAATTAATGATACCACAATATATTTTATTTTTTATAATGAAGTGAAATTGCGAACTAAGATGATTTGTATATATAAAAATAATAGTAATAATAATTCTAATAACAATAATAATATCCTAATAAATATTTAGATCGAGAGGTGAAGTATTTACATCAATCTATGAAATAGAGAGTGATGTCAATATAGCACAATTGTTTGAATTGGAATAACCATGTGTGACTTTCCTTTATTATTGTTATTCATAGATGCAATGTTTTATTCAAAATCTTTGTTCCTGTTTTGACCAAACAAAGTTGATTCCTCGCGCAAGGTTATCTATAGTAGTAAGCCACTGTTATGATCTTACCTCTACATTAAGATGAAACAGTTCACCATGGTCTCAACTTTGCGTTTTGTGACCATTAAGTCCTATGACTGGCTGAATAGGGTTTAGAAACATGAAATCACCTTCTGGTCTCATTCATGCCCTGTGGACAATCAACAGTCAATCCTCACCATTGAATATTAAGCACATTACTAGACACAAGGAAATTGAATACAAAAGAGAAAAATGCATATATAAACAACAATAACTCTAGAAATATCACAATGCATCCAATCCCAAAAAGTATATTTAGCAACTCATAATAAGATCTTACTGCACAATGCAGGATGAGAAGCTAAATAACAACAACAAGGATCCTTTTGATGTTGTGCCCAACTTGGCTTCAAGGCTCCCTTATCTAGAGATTGATCTTCACTTCTTTTGAGGCTCTAGCCTACTTAATCTAATTAGATTTTAGAGTTCATACTCTCTGAGCCTAAATCAACAAAACCTCACTATCTAAGACTTTATGAGGATCTCACTTGATCCTTTTAATCTTACTAAATGCCTCTTAATAGGCTATTTCCTAATACCTCATAATGTCTTGAGGGCTTTTCATGCTTTGGATGTTAACCTAAGGTCCCTATTTATAGATTTTAGAATTAGGATTCAAAGAGATCATGGGGATTAATAATTCGCTCAACACAGTTGGTTTTTTTTATCGTTGAGCAATCCTTTTTTACCTCAATCCTTAATCTTTGGGGTTTTAGGATTCCAAATTTAAAGATTTATCAAGAAGTAGCTTTATATCTTTCTAGTTTGTACCCAATTTTGGTTGAGTTTAGGTTGGATTGGCTTCAAATCCAAGCTAAATTTTCCAAGTCCCAACTTTGGTACTCTTGGGTTTGAGCCCTTCCTAAGCGAATATAAGTTTTCTTCATGGTTAAGTACCTAATTCGCTCAGCCCTTTGTCATTCACTTAACACTTTTTGTCTCTAGATTTTTCAATTTTTTTGGCCTCAATTCATTCAGCGGATGAAGATGCGCTCGGTGTTTTGGTATTTTTGATTATGCTAAGCCTTTCTCCCTTCGTTGGGCGATTTGGCTTCAGATGCTCATCCTTGATTACTTGTTTTTCTACACAATCTTCACCAATTCCTTCTTTTCTTCATGTTCTTCATTTGTAGATTGAGTTGGAGTGTTTTGGCATGCTCCTTGATGATAATTGTGCTCATTCTTTCTATTTTACACGCCTTTCTAGCCTAGGAATTCAACTATGATTATACACTTATCAATCATAAATCTAGACAAAACATTTATGATCATAAAATCAAAATGATTCAATTATAAGGAAATGTCACCGAACAAATTCGAAGAAAATTCAAGAAGATGCAAAAGAACACACGAATATGACTATTGGAACACTTATAGGAATATATATAAAGTTTCAAGATGCTAGATGATTTGAAGCGAACAAAAGGACAAAAACATAACTTCAATTTGTAAACATGTTCAAGACAATCAAGAAAATATATGAACAATGCAAAAATTAGAAAGAATTTCAAAGAACTTATTTATCTGTGAAACCTACGCTCATATAATGGAAAAACACTTTCCATGGATGAGTGCAGATATTCTTCTTCATTATTTTTAATTTGATTTCTTCAATTGAAGATGATGAAGTTGCGGAAGCATGTAAGAAGTGTAGAAATTTGAAGAGGAAATGGAAATTATAAGGTTGAATTTAAGTGCGGTTTGGTCAACACTTAGTTTTTAGGGTGAGGTTGGGCCAACACTACTAGGAGGAGTCTATAAATTTGTCTAGTAAGGAGGCAACTCTAGAGGGAACTTTGACAAGTGAAGTGTCTCACAAATTGGACAACATTTCATTACTCTCATCAAAGTTAAAATTCGTATACAAGATACTCCTATTTATAGGAGGTGAAACTTGCAAGAGAAGCTTCAAACCTTAACCCTAACCCTAGCTTATGGAGCAAACTTCTTAAATCCTCTAAAATGAGAGTGTGAGAAGTGTCACCCTCTCATTAGAAAAAAATCCTCTCCATTAAGAGATTGAAATGTGATGTTAACTCTCTCTCCTAGGATTAGGCTATTTAACCTAAAATATCCATGGCCCAGATAATATTCTACTATACTAGCAACAAAATACAAGTCCCGTAACTTATACCTAAACTACTTTATATAATTTTTACAAATCTAAGAAGAAGAAAATGACTCTTCAAATATGGGTGATCCTTCCAATAAGGCTCAATCTTATTTTATCCTCTTAGCCTGTGGTTCTTAAGTTGGATGCTTTCCATCTGTACTCAATTAGATGTGTTAAGTGAGCAGAAGAAACAATACCCATAAGATGATCTCATGATATCAACATCTATATGTTTTAATAATAACAAACACTATAATGTGTGTTATGATATGACAAAGCTCACTCATGTACAATATAAGTTAAGACAAAAACAATAGAGCAAACGAGCAAGACTTACTAGAAAATACAACAAAGGAAAAGTTTATTAGATGAACCAATAGCACATGATCACAACATCAGACGATCCAACCTCGTTTCTATATTACAAAACTATTCTAAGTGGCTAAGTTATTAAAAGAGAAGATAAAAAATAAAGAATGTGTGCATATAATAAGATCCTATAAGAAAAGGCACATATTAGACGGAGCTCGTGAAAAGCTCACACAAGGCGATTCAATTGAGAAAGATCCTATTAGAATATCTTAGTGTTGATGAACCCATTGAAGATCATATCAGACGAATCCCTTCGAAAACATAAGGAAGATGAACAAGTTTACAAGCATCATACACATGCTGGAGATTACATGGATCAAATAATACAAGCATCGTCAATGAGTCAAACAAGTCACTATATTAAGGAAGTGTCCATAGTAATCTTCTTATTGTTTGAATGATTTATGACACTGTTATAAATCTTATTTAATATTCATGAATTATATTTTTCAAATAAGATTATTGGGATTAAATCATTTTGTAAAGAACTTAAATAGTATTACATGTAAAAGTCTTAAAAAATGAAGCATGAATATTTTTTATACGTAATTGTTCTTGCCGGTTGACTTGCTCGCCAGTTGACTCCGATAACAAGCTCTAACTTCGTCTGTCTCTTCACAAATTCGTCCTATCTCTTGTAACTCTGGAACGTAGCTCTATTGAAACAGAGGGGGCCCTACCTGTTGATTGTACTTCGACGATCAAGTCAGTACAGGGCTTATAAGAAACAAGAAGTAACTAGTTTCAGTCTTAGAAATAGCATACCTTAACCTGGGATCTCGAGTCCCTTTTAATAGTCTACCTCTTGTAACAACTTTCTATCACAAGAATATAATATCAACTGAAAGCATACTCAACAGGAGAATATTTTGTTCAAGGACTCACTATCACAGTGCTGCAACAAGACAAAATCTTTCGTCCTGGGAGTGCATAAAATAATAACATAATAACTACCAGGGTACCAACTCATGTACCAGCATCAGAGGTCCAATTTGTTTATGTAGGCACCCTCAGCGTGGCGCTACGCATCATACATGCAACCTAAATTTTACGTGCTGTAGCAGATATGGGCTTAGGTTTAAAAGAAAATGTTTTACTTGAGCTAGACCCCTCGCACACTAAGCGCACCCTTAGGTCCATAAATACCCTTTGTTGGCCGCCTAGGCCTTATGCACGAAGGGTTACACTAAACATACAGAAAGGGCTAATACATACATCTGAGACCCAATCACATGACCCGCCAAGTTGGCCCAAGAGCTGAGCTGACCTGTCTATGGCAGGTGCTGAGGTCCGACCTCCGAGTGTCGAGCTCTGAGCACTCTGGTCCAGTACAATAATAGTTTTTCGGAATATGATTAGTGGAATAATATCGAGGTTAAAAGTAATTATGCTTCAATGCTCTTCATTAATATTACAAGAATATAATCTCAACTGAAAGCATACTCAACATGAGAATATTTTGTTAAAGGAATCACTATCACAGTGCTGCAACAGAACGAAATCTTTCATCCTGGGAGTGCATAAAATAATAACATAATAACTACCAGGGTACCAACTCATGTACCAGCATTAGAGGTCCAATCTGTTTACGTAGGCACCCTCAGCGTGGCGCTACGCATCATACATGCAACCTAAACTTTACGTGCTCTAGCACACATGGGCTTAGGTTTAAAAGAAAATGTTTTACTTGAGCTAGACCCCACGCACATTAAGCGCACCCCTAGGTCCATAAATACCCTTTGTTGGTCGCTTAGGCCTTATGCACGAAGGGTTACACTAAACATATAGAAAGGGCTAATACATACATATGGGACCCAATCACATGGCCCGCCAACTTGGCACAAGAGCCGAGTTGACCTGTCTATTGCAGGTGCTGATGTCCGACATCCGAGTGCCGAGCTATGAGCGTTCAGGTCCAGTACAGTAATAGTTTTTCGAAATATGATTAGTGGAATAATATCGAAGTATAAAGTAATTATGCTTCAATGCTCTGAATTAATATTAACTTAGAAACTTTTTGAGATCATTTAAGAAGAAATATGTGAGGATATATTTGAATATATTGAAAGACATTGTTTCAGTGATACCCATGATTTAATTTGTAAATTATATTGTTCACTAATACTAATTTTTTACCATAAATTATCGAACGAACTTAAAGACACATATAGAGCTAAAAGCAAAAATTTCCTTTTTCAGCATCTAATAGAAAAATGATGAAGCTGATGAATGAGACTTGCACCAATCAAAAGTGAAGCAATATCAAAAGGATTCAAATAAAAAAATACAACAAAGAAAATATTTTGAAGATCCTACAAGAGAGGAAATCGCACTAAAGACACACATCTAAACTTTCATATCTCAGTGTCTAATACAAAATAGAAGATGAACAATACAAATATAGAAAAATATCCAAATCTTGAAAAGATCAAGCCCCAACAGACATATATATATATATATATATATATATAGAGAGAGAGAGAGAGAGAGAGAGAAAATATTTGAAAATCAAATACATGTCAAAGATGTAGAAGATTTTATCAAAACCAACATTTCCATATTGAGCGTCTAGCACATAGAAGAACGTGAAAGAGTGCGGAAGAAGAAATTGAGTCAAAATTAATTAGAGTTTCAACTTTTGAATCAAATACTGATAAAGAATTTTTTTGAAATGTTTATGAATACTTTAGAACATGCATATCACTTCAGAGCATAAGTTTCCACATCCAGCGTCTAGTGTATTGAAGAAAAAGAACAATGTGGCAAATTGAGTTGATACTCGAAGTAATAAAGATTAAAGTGGCAACGTTCATATTAGAGAAAGATTAAGAAAGTTTTTGAAAAGCCTTACACGTGAGGATCAATTAGAGCAATAGTTTCCTTAGCCAGCATCTAACGGCTACATGAAGATTAAAGAACCCTAAAGCTACAACGTTCATATTTCAGAAGGCTATATCAAAACCTTGAGGGTGAAGAACACAACAACGAAGTACATACGAGCGATAAACAAACCATCCAATTGTAGAGAAAAGTATTTTTCAGTTGTGTCTAAGGTTGTGCTTATACAATTTCATATTTGCTAGTGAATAGTGTACTTGTGAGAATTGGTTTTTTAAAGTAACTATTGTAAATTCTTCACTATTGTGAAGTATACCCTGTGAGCCTTCATTGTTCTCTCTGAACAAAAGTTTTTCTTAGTGTATTGATAGGTCTTTGATCTCAGGGGGAGATTAAAACATTGTACCTAGAGAGGTTATAATACTTAGAGAACTTGAAGAAGTTGAGAATACTTGTGTGACCTGAAGAGGTGTAAGAATACTCTGATAGTGAAAGATTCTTGAGTGAGTTGTTCAAAGGGATTGGATATAACTCCTATTAGTGGATGAACAAGTGTAAATTGTGGTATATCTCTCCTTATCCCTTGTTTGATTAGTTTATTGATTTCTAATATTTCGAAATTTAAGTTAGACTTCATTCAACCCCTCCTCCCTCTTCTGGAATCAATTCAATATTCAAGATGTTCATAAAATGTAGAAAAATAGTTTTTAACACTAATTTTGCTCAAAAGATTTTGAAAACAATTTAATCTTGCTTTATATTTTGATCATACTAAATCATTAAGCAAGGATGAGAAAAATTATCAATAAAGTACAAAAATCATCAAATATCAACACTACATTTTGATAAGAGGACTCGATTCAAAATATTTTGTGTAAGTGAGAAATTTTTACTCAAACAAAGTTTCCTAAGAAAATAAGATTTCATCCAACTAAGTTTCGCGTTTCTGTCGCTCAAGCAAGAGTACAAAATCTCCTAAAAGAAATAAATTCAATATAACTGGGTGTTAGGTTCAATTTCTCAATCAAAATTTCCTTCGCTCAAACTAAACTCCCTGAAAAAATTAGAAATTATAAAATTAAATTTGTTTAATATAAAATAAAAGGATTATCCTAATAATAAAAAAGTTTCTAAATTTTTTCTTATAAGTAGTTGATTTTATTATTTTTATCTAATATAAAATTTCAAGTCACATTTGATTATAACATTAATATTAATATTTATTAATATTCTTATGGCATATCGTTAAAATAAATATTAATTATCATCATTACTCATAGTTATACTTGAAATATTTTAATGATACTAAAAAGTTAAATTAAATATTAATAGTCATCAATTATTAACTTTAATATTTTAAATACAGATATTCCTGTAATAACATGATTTAAAATACTTATAAATTATTTTTATTATTATTAATAAATTTTATATCATATTTTAATATTACTAATAAATTTAATATATTTTATAACATTAAAAAAATCTAATATTAAACTTTATATTTGTGCTTTTTAAAATATATGAAAAATATAACTTTAATAGTATTTATATATTATTATACAAAAAAATTATACTCTTAAAAAATTTAATCATTAAATGTATAACAATAAATAAAAATCCTGCAACAAATTGACTCGAGAACCGATTTCCAGTCAGGCAAAAGAAATAAATTTGCACATAAGTGAAGGGGCATGTTTGAGACATCCTTCAATTTCTTTCCCTTCCTCATCATCATGCACTTGGTCATATGAATTTACCATAACATTTTTCATAGGACTAGGCATATACATAGTGCGAAACACATTAAAATTAATTTTTTTTTTATTTTGTATCCTCACTTTTAACTTTCTATTAATAATCATTCTTGTTATCTTCATGAATTGGAAACATGAATTTGCCAACCTCCACAAGCACATCTCCAACAATACATAAGGCTTTGTTTGGATTAGAGGTTGTAGGTGAGTGAAAAGTTGAGAGTGTGGGGGAGTGGAAATGTGAAGAAAGTGTGGAGAAAGTTGAGGGTGTTTGGATTGGGAGATGTTAAAGTGGATCTGTGAAGAAAGTTTATTGAAAAATGTGAATGATGTGATGGTTGTGAGAATATTTTAATATATTTTGAATAGTATAAATCGTAAGATAACAAATTTACTCTTGTATATAAATAAATAGGAAAATGAAATATTAATTAGTTTAAAAGATATTTAAGTTAATTAAAATAATTAGTATTATATTATTTAATTTCTATTACATTATGTTATATATAATAATAAAGTAAACTTTTGTCTATGTGTGTAGAAAAATGATTATTAATTTTGTACATAATTTTGATAATTAAAATAATTGTAAGTTTCAATTATAACTTAAAAAATAATATAAAATTGAAATGAATTAAAAAATAGAATATAGAAATGAAATATGATTTCTTCGTTTTTAATTTTAGTAATTGAAAAAATTTGTATTAGTTAAATTTTTGTTTGTAGATAATTTTAATAACTATCTACATTTATTATTAAAAAAATCATATTTTAATGTTTTTAATTATAACAATAATAAATAATATTAAATCTTAAAAAAACTAAAATCCTAAACATTTCTATGTGACAATTTTATTTTTAAATAAATAATTATATTCTTTATAAACAACTCAATCTTCACAAAATAATAACTTTCTACATTTATTATTAAAAAATCATATTTCTTCTCTAAATTTTTAAAGCTTATTCTAATTACTACAATATTTTTTTATAATGTTTTTAATTATAACAGTAATAAATACTGTTAAATCTAAAAAAATAAAAACCCTAAACATTATATTTTTTTATTTCCATTCTGTCTAAATTCTATTTTTAAATAAATAATTCTATTTTTTATAAATAATTCAATTTTCACAAAATAATAACTTTCTACATTTATTATTAAAAAATCTTATTTCTTCTCTAAATTTTTACAGCTTATTTCTAATTACTATAACATTTTTAATAATGTTTTTAATTATAACAGTAATAAATAATGTTAAATCTATAAAAACTAAAACCCTAAACATTATAATCTTTTTATTTCCATTCTGTGACAATTTTATTTTTGAATAAATAATTATATTCTTTATAAACAATTCAATTTTCACAAAACAATAACTTTCTACATTTATTATTAAAAAATCATATTTCTTCTATAAATTTTTAAAGCTTATTCTAATTACTACAATATTTTTTATAATGTTTTTAATTATAACAGTAATAAATACCATTTTCTAACAGTGTAAAGCTCAGTGCAAATTGCATGCCATTTTGTCGTTGCATGAGAGGCACACACGTGAAAAAAAATGAAAAAGATAAGGTTACATTCGTAACTACCCACATCTGACGTGGCTTTCCTTCCACACTTTCTCCTTTTCTCTTCATTCTTCAGAAACATCACTTCCCCTCTACTTTCTCACCATCTCCTCTCTCACTCACATCCACCTATAGAACCAAATGGAGGTGGCACTGCGACATCCATCGTCGACTACAGTCCACCCCCGGAACCAAACACTGCAATAAGGATTTGATGGGTCTATCTTCTAACTACAAGCAATGATTATACTGGATCCAACTGCTAATTCTACAACATCCTTTCTTGAAACTATCTTAATTTTTTCATGAATTTGGCATATGTTTGCATCGGCTCCAAAGCTTCCACAAAAGGAATTCTATTCTACAATCTTTGCAAGAAATCCATGAATATTGTGAATTGTCTTTTCTTATCCTTTTTTAGGCACCGTTTGGATTAGGGGATGTACTGCTCATGCGGACGGATGTGAGAGTCATCCCCTTGTTTATATCTAGAGATCAATGAGGGAGGAGGAGCGTAGAAAGGGGGAGATGAGTGATTTTGAGGGCTTTGCAAAATTGAAGAGAAATAGCAAGGAAAGGAGAGAAAGTCACGTAAGCATTCATAAATTTACAATTTTAGCCTTCACATATAATAAAAAATAATTTAAATTACTTAATTTTATTTGATTTTATTCCATGTAAATTGTAAATATCTAAAAAAATATTTATTAATCTTACACTGTATATCTATTTTTTTATCTATTTTTTCCTTATTAATCAGAATTAATAAAATACATTATTTGAAATTTTAGACTTTATAATAATATAATATAATTATATAATATAATAATAAAATAATAAAATAAATAATAATATTATAAATATTTATATATTTATAACAGTAAATTTTTTATTAATATTAATAATATAAATGTTTAAATATTAAAATAAAAATAATATGTAAAATTAATTTATAAAATAATAATGTTAATTAAAATAAATTTTTAAAATAATGATAATAAATATAAATTAAATAAATTAATAATAATTAAATAAATGTACTAAATAATAATATTAATAATAATAATTATTTTAATTTTATATTCTTTTATTTATAATTAAAATTTTACATTATTTTAATTAACTAAAATTTACACAAAATTATTTTTTTATATACAAGGGTAAATTTGTAATCTTACAATTTACACTATTCAAAATATATTTAAATACTCTCACAACTATCACATCATTCAAGTTTTTCAATAAACTTTTTTCACACATCCATTCTAACATCTCTCAATCCAAACAACCTCAACTTTTTTCACACTTTCACTTCTCTACACCCTCAACTTTCCACTTCCGCTCACCATCTAATCCAACAAAGCCGAGGATAGGGATATGGAAGATGTTAAATAGGTAGCGGCTTAGCTTCACTAATCTCCTTCCTCTTTTCACTCTTTTTGTTGTATTTTTCTTTTTCTTTTTGTTTACTATTTCTTTCTCTCTCTTTTTCTTGTTCTTTACTCATTCCCATATTTTTTTACTCACTTCACCGTCTAATACATCATGTTAACTTTTTCTGATTTAGCAGGGGCACTTTTATCTGTTAACTGTTCACCAATCTCCTTTCCTATGATCTTACCACTCTTGGTAGTGACTGCCTTGTAATGTTCCTTGGGATTCGTGGTTGTGTTTGCTAAAAATTGTCCACCTTGCTTATTAGAAAATTGTTTGTCAAACTAGCCTACTTGAGTCTCCAAATTTTGTATCCAAAATTCATTGTTTTTTGATTCACTAACGAAACTTGTATGAATATTTCAAGAGTGTCCATTATTTTTTTATTGTCTCACTTGTACGGAAGAATGTTATTGTAGTTGATATGGAGGTGGTATATTAGATTATCCTACTTCTTGTTTAACCTTGCTTTTGGTTGTTCTCCAACTCTGTGAATTTTTTTTTAGCATAAGAGTTATTATTAAAGTTAGAGAAATTACCTTGCCTTTGTTAATTATTCATGTAATTAATTTCCTCCTCTGTGTTAAAATATAAATATTGACAATGATCACTCAAATAATCTCCTTCACAAAAATCATATATCATTGATGATTGTTGAATTGAACTAGACTTCACAACATGCAATTGTTGTGGAAACTAAACTATTTATTCGGTGAGAGCCTCAATTTTCTAAGTTAGAATTTTATTATGGGATAAAATTGCATTCGTAGTGTGCAAGTCCAAAAATCCTTTTTTGCCTATATTGACTTCCTATTATGTTGAGTTTGCCAATTAGTTGATGATAAGGAATTGATTATTGTAGTTTCCTGTTCTGCATCTAATGTCATCACTGTATTGCATCTAAAAGCATTTTAGTGTCTGGTCCCAATCCATTGCTGAAAATGTTCAATTAGTCTACAATCTTCAAAACCATGATTCACACACTTCCTTAGCAACATCTGAAAATTTTCCCATGCCTTATAAAATGGTTCATCTTTTCCTTTCCTGAAAGTTTAAATTTTATATTTGACATTCACATATCTTGTTGGTTGAAAAAATTTAATAAGAAATTTGTTTTCTACATCAACCAAGCTAGTTAAGCTTTGGGTTGGGTGTGACAATCCATGCTTTAGCTTCACCAATGAGAGAAAATGAGAATAATTTCATGTAAGCAGCCACTTTTGTTCCTGTTTCAAACCCCATGGTTGCATATAACTCATAAAATGTATCTAAGTGAGCATATGGATCATCATGATCATTTCCTGAACATAAAAGAGTTGAAACAATATTAAAAAAAATGTTGCTTTAATTTCAATCCCTCTTGTTATTGGTGGCATGAAAGATTGGTGGTGGATTTATATAAATATTCATTGTTCAATCAAATCTTACTTTTTTACTTGGCATGTGGATCAAGTCAATTGTAGTACAATCGAGGGTTGTTGTATCCACAAGTAATCTATACTACCACAATATGATTAGGCTAATTGTTGAGGGTTCGTTGGATCACTAGCAGTTCCCCCTCACATGGGTAGGCATCCTCACTATTTTCTCTGTCAAATTGTTCATTCTCACTAGATTCTTCACTCTCACTAGATGCTTCATCATGGTTTTTATAAATGTCCTTACCCTTTAAGATCATGACCTTTTTGTTGGGACATTGGGACGCAACGTGACCTCTACCAAGACATTTAAAACATTGAATGTTCCTAGTGTGAGTATGTGAGGAATGTTCTCCCTTGTCTTTATCTTTAACTAGGTTCTTGGAGGGTTTCACTCTTGATTTTTCTTTTTGATATCCTTCCTTGTTTTGCGTCTCCTTCTTGAAATTTGGTACATAATGTGAACTTTCTTTTCTATTTGATCATTTTCTTAAATTTTGTTATTCAAATTTATAAAAAGTTAGACAAAGTCATTCAAATCTTTGTAAGGTAAAATTCCAACTCTGTCTCTTATTTCAAGACTGAGAACACTCATAAACCTAGCAATGGTGGTATTTTCTTCTTCCTGAATTCCTGCCCTCATTTTATACAACTCCATATTTTGTTTGTATTCTTCTACATTTATGTCCTTTTGATGGAGTCGTTGGAGCTTATTGATAAGTGTCATTATTTAGTTAAATTTCATGCAAAAAGTTGGATATTTATTAATTTTAAGGTATAATTACCTTATCCGTCCCTACTTTTTGGGGCAATAGTCAATTTAGTATAGTGGTTTTTAAAAGAATCAAATTCATCCCTATGTTTGTTTAAATGTATGCAAAATGATCATTTCAATTAAGTCGCACCAAACAACATTAATTGTTGCTTATGTGATAGAGAGAGGTGTTCACGTGCACTGTGAATTTAAAGACATATCAGATTTAGTTTGTGTAAGGTGGCATGAAATTGGGTTAGGGTTTCTTCTTGTGATTTTGGATGGTGGGCTATGTGATTTTAAGAGTAATAATCGTTTTTTAAGTGTAGAAGAAAGCAATGGCCGTTGTTTGCAGACATCTTCCCCATATCACCTTACTGCCACTACAATGAGATTTCTCTCATTTTTCTCCAAACCAAACACTTCCTTCTCCTTACAAACCCATTACCCTTCACTCTCTCCATAATTTTTCCAAAACATTTCTGGGTCTTCTCCGACACCATCTTCGGCACGAGACACTATCCACCACCCTCGGGTGCCCACACACGTGTGAACCCCTTCTACGCACAAACTCAGCGTCTGATTTCGACCGAGACTTACGTACGTTGCACGCACGGGCACACATGCGTCGCTCACACAATTTGATATGCACACAAAACTCATCTTCTTCTTATTATTCTTTTTCTTCCTTTTCAATTGCTCTGTGTAAGAATGAAAAATAAAAAGGAAATGAGAAGGGTTGTACGAAACTAGATTCACATCTCGAAAGTTCTCAAATCTAGTATGGACCTAAGTCCTGGGACTGTTTCTTCCTTATCGCTCGAGTATTGCATCGCCTTTACTTGGAAAAAGAAACTGATTGTCTGCAAGGGTGAAGTGTGAATGAATATCATTAATTGAAGGTGTGAGATGAGACTTTGTGGCATTAGGCGAGGGATAGATGGCCTAAAGAACACTCAGGCGTCTTCTTGCTGCCACCCCAATTTCAAGTAAAAGAACTGTAAATCTCCAATTGATTTTTCCTTAATATCTCAACCCTGCTTATAATTTACAATTAAAAATTCATAGCTCCCAATTCAAATTTCAGAAACCCTAATCCCCAATTCATTTTTCACTAAACTAATCTAACCATCCTTGTCACTTGACACCTCACACTAAACCCAATCACACTTCTCTCTGCCACATAAGCACCAGTTGACGCCGTTTGATGCGACTTAACAGAAAAGACCATTTTGCATACATTTAAACAAACATAGGGACGAAATTGATTCTTTTTAAAACCACTATACTAAATTGATTATTGCCCCATAAAGTAGGGAAGAATAAGGTAATTATTCCTAATTTTAATTGTTTATTAAACTATGAGTCAACCCTAAATTGAAAATTTAGAATTTAATGAGTTATGAGATTAATAGAATTACTTATTTCCAATTTTGTGTTATATTCATAAATTTAAGGAGAGATGAAGCAAATGGATTTATTATGAATAGAGATGTCACTTAGCCCAAGTCCAATTAGGTTAAATAAGGGTGTAAAGTAGAGAAAAAAGCGTGACCCGAAAGGGGAACCAAAGGAAGAAAACCCTAAAAGAGGAAGTCATCAAAGAGAAATGTTCCGGATGTCTTTCTTTTGTTTTGGTGCATGTAATGGCCACCATGAGTGGCTAATTCTTTCCTCTGAGATTGAGAGTAATTTGTTCAAACTCTGATGTATTTTGGTGGCAACTTGATGTGAGTTGATTTTTAGATGTTTTCATTTATGGTGACACTATTACTGAAGATTAGGATTTTAACAATTAATGGTGAGGATCTAAGAAAGATTCCCACTGGAAACAAACTTAACCAAGTGGTTAAGTAAGTGTGAATGTGCACTTCACAGAGGCAAAGATGAAAAACAACATATGGTGAGAATGAGATGCAATTGCGGAATTGATAAAAGGGCACAAGGTAACATCAATGATGGTCATGGCCTCCCAAATGATGAACCATACTCATGATTATGAGTGAAACCCAAGAGCAACAAAGAAGAGAAACAAAGAGATAAAAACATAAAAGGAATGGAGAAATGGAAGGAAAATGGAATGAGAAAACTTATGATGGAGGGTGAGAAATGCCACACCACTTGGAGGGTGATGTGCTCCAAGATGAGTGTGTTGGCCGCCACTTGAGAACTTCCCAAATCACTCAAGATAAGACCTCAAACCTAAGAGGACATAAGCCTCACTAAGAGCGCACACAATTTGTGTAGCGTTTCTTTACTTCATTCAAATTCAACTTGAAAAATACAATGGTAGGCCTCCTACTTATAGGTGAAGGAGCCTTGGAAAACAACCAAGAGGGGTAGGATGGGAAAATAGAAAAAATGGGCAGTCTTAGGGTTTGACTAAGTCAAACCCGCACCCTAGGCTTGTCCTTCTAGAAACTAGGTCAAAACTCATTCGTAAAGGGTTAGAAACAAGTTAAAATGATAACTACACCCCCTATTATGATAAATGAACTTTATTCTAGCCTATCTTTGCTATTTGGAACCCTAAAGTGAGCCCAAAATTATTTACAACATATTCTATCTCTTAAGAAGACTAAAAGGAAGAACAGTTGGTGCTCTGGTTTATGCCCATCTCCTCTGGTCAGGTCAATGAGATCCTTTGTGGGGTCTTGAATTGTTTGCTGAGATGACTGCTCGCCATGTGCTTTGTCTTTTACTTCCTCGGTCATATTCATATCTACTTCGTTTGTATCATGCACCCCAAGTTTGAGAGAATTCGACCTCGAATTTAGAACTCCTGTAGATAACATAGTTAGTTTGTTCACGTATAAGATAGTGCAAGGATTGGGATGTGAACTCAACTTATGTTCCTTAAGTGTGGGGAGTGCATAAGATGGGTTTCTATATACAGACCAATTTTGAAAAGAATGTTTGGGAATGACAAATCTTTATGATGAAAGTACTCTTAAAAGGTGGAAACCTTTAGGAGGTGTTTGAAAATCATCCATAAAATTATTTAAGAAAGATGGTAAGTAGATAGAAACCTTTGGTAATAAAAAAGAGAAGGAAGAAGTATATCGTGAAGGCGCAGTTATTTTTGCAAGGTCTAACAAGATGAAACCCTCTTTACTTCCTCGGCTTTTTCATTTTCTCTTTTTGTTTTTATTTGAGTTTGGTCTTGATTTACCTCTTGTAACATTATGGTTCTTTTACTTGGACAATTGGAAGCTATGTGCCCAAAACCTAAACATTGAAAATATTTTGTGCTTGAAGTTTTGGCGGGTGACTTAGGGGTAGAGGTAGAATGTTGATAAAAATTTTGGTGAGAAGTGATGTCTTTTGAAAAATGGGAAGGAGAAGCTTTTGTAGAAATGTTGTTTGCATCCTTCCCGGAAGATTTGTAGAAACCATCATCAGGAGTATTTTTGAAAATTGTTTTCTTTGAAATTTGTGATTCCACTTTGATGGCTAGGTGAACCAAGTTCTTTAAGGAAGATTACTCATATATTTCTACAAGATCTCGAATTTCTTTCCTCAAACCACTCACAAACCGAGTTATCTTTGACTCATCACTATTAGGCATATTAAATTTAGTCAAAGTTGTTTCTAACTCTTCAAAATATTCCTTTACCGTCCTAGGTCTTTGATGAAGCTGTTGTAGCTTCAACAAGTGTTCCTTCCTATGAAGAGGAACAAACCGCACACACATACATTCTTTCATATCATACCAAGAGACCACGACTGGCCTCTTGTTTAGCCCAATGCCCAATACAATTTGTTGCCAGCATTGTGTGGCATAGTCTAAAAAAACTAGGGAAGCTAACCTAACCTTTTGGTCCTCTGTGACCTTATACACTTTTAAGAGTTTTTTCAACTTTAGCTTCCCATTCTAAATACAAAGTAGGGTCATTGTAACCACCAAAACTAGGTAACTTTACAAATTTGAAAGAATGTTGTGGTTGTTGTTGGTGTGGAAGATGTCAGTTTGCAAAATTGTGTACTTGTCAATCATGTTCTTGACTCCCATAGTGCATGGAATGTCTAGTTTCTCTTGGCGGCTCCCATCTCCTTTCTTGAGTTTGCCTTGCTTGAGCTTCTTCTAGTCTTTGCAATCTTTTTGCTAGTTGGCTTATTTCCTCATCTTTATGGACCATTCGCTTCTTGACCTCCACAAGTTTTTCCAAAGGTGGGCTTTGTGATGTGATTGCGGTTTTGAAGATTCACCTAAAGACAAATGACCCATAATGTTTGCATAAAGGAATCAAACAATTAGTGAAAAAGAAGTTAGAATACACTGTTAGAATATATGGCCTTAAACAAGAGAAGGGGTGAATTGTTTATAAGAGATTTTCACAATCTTTGAAGGTATAATGAAATTCAATGCCGAATTACAGAGAAAAGAATCAAGGAAACAAATACCCAAAACTGTTTTAAGATGTTATCAGAAAAACAATCGGTTGTTTTGTCGAAACAATCAGTTGTTTTTATCAGCAGTTAATAAAAACAACTTAAAACAGATATATGTGAGATCAGGGAAAGAGAGAATCACACAAACAGATTTATACTGGTTCACTCTTACACCAAGAGCTACATCCAGTCCCTAGAAACCACTAGGTAATCCACTATGCAATCAAAACCAGATTACAAGCATCACACACCAAAGTAGTGACCTTGAACCCCTCAAGAAACACACTACCTTTGGCAAACCACACCAAGAATGTTGATCTTGAACACCTTAAGAACACACAACACTCCTTGGCAACACAACTACATAAATACAGTAATCAAGGAAGAAGGGAATAGAATACACCTGGGTATTACAAAGCTTAAAGTTCAGAATTACAACCCAATCCTATTCCACACACTTAAGAATGATCCAAAGCTCTTTCAAATCTTGGAAAAACTGTTTTGATAAACTCTTTCTCTTACTCCAAGATTAGGAGCGTAAAACCACGTTTATATAGATCCACCAAGTGGTCAAAAGCATTTAATAAAGGAGCCAAGTTAGTTAGGATCATTTAAAACATATTAAAATCACTTAACAAAATTTTGTTAAGGTTTTTCAGGAAAACAATCGATTGTGTTGTCGAAACAATCGGTTGAATTGACTTGACAGAAAAGTCAAGCTTTTCAAAACCTTTTCAAAAACTGTTAAGGTAAAACAACCTGTTGTTTCAAAAAACAACCTTCAACAACATTTTAGAAAACTCATCTTTTCAAAAGGTTCAAGATTTAAATGAACTTGGATCATCTTAAGGAGTGAATTAACAAGTTTCAAACAACTAGACAACACACACACACAACAACAAGGTCTTCAAGCTTTCCTCTTGGATTTAGAGACATCAAAGCATCTTGTTCAACATACACTCTCTCAAGTTTGCATCACTTTTGGTGAAAAGAAATCATGAGAACACTCATAGCATTCAAAAAAAATTTTATCCTTTCAAAAAGGTCTTTCTTGGTGTTGAAAAAATTCTCAAGTGAAAGAGGACAAAGCCAAAAACACTTGATCTCAAAGAACCACAACAAAAATTAAGATATTTGAAAAGACAATCAAGAAAAGCTCAAAACAAGAAAGCTAAACCAAATTTGGGAAAAGAGATTATGACAAAACTTGAAAAGGAAGACAAGCAAGAAAAAGGCACACAAAAAGACTCTAAGATACTAAAATTTTAACACTGAAACTTTCTTTAGAAATTTGTCAAAGCAAAAGGATAAAAATTCCACAAAGGTTGAAATCAATTTTCCAATTAAGATGAACCCAAAATTTTGAAAATGTTTCTCTTTGAAAAAAATTGGAACACATTTTTTTTTTTGTGCATACTTGTTTTTTGGATTATGGAAATGAAATGTCTATAGTTTTGACCATGCATATGTTCATATAACTCCAATTTTCACAAAAAATTTGGGATTCAAAATAATTGATCACTTGAAATCATTTGTTTGGAACTTAAATCTACTTCTACTAAAAGAAGTTTCTAATCACTTATAAACTTTCATAATTAAAAGAAAGTAAGTAGAGGAAAAAATATAAAGACTCCTAGAACACTAAAGAACATATGACTCAAGGCAAAGAAGCAAGAACAATAAAAGACATTAAGGAACATTTAAAAAGCGAAACAATGCTATTGAATAAAGGTAAATGCCAAAATTAAAAGTAAGAAAGTAAAGGGCTACAATTAAATGTGCTTGAATGTAAACACAAAAATTAAAGGTACTTGAATGTAAAAAATTTAAATACAACGAATTAAAGATGCAAGAAAGTAAAGTGTCAATCAACTCTAAACAAGATAAACTCAAAAACCAAAGCTTTGAATACCACATGATGTGAGTTGATTTTTAGATATTTTCATTTATGGTGACACTTTTACTTAAGATTAGGATTTTAACAATTAATGGTGAGGACCTAAGGAAGATTCCCACTGGACACGAACTTAACCAAGTGAATGTGAAGATGCACTTCACAGAGGCAAAGATGAAAAACAGCATATGGTGAGAATGAGATGCAATTGCGGAATTGAAAAAAGGGCACAAGGTAACATCAATGGTGGTCATGGCCTCCCAAATGATGCACCATACTCATGATTATGAGTGAAACCTAAGAGAAACAAAGATGAGAAATAAAGAGACAAAAAACATAAATGGAATGGAGAAATGGAAGGAAGATGGAATGAAAAAACTTATGATGGTGGGTGAGAAATGTCACGCCACTTGGAGGGTGATGTGCTCCAAGATGATTGTGTTGGCCGCCACTTGAGAACTTCCCAAATCACTCAAGATAAGACATCAAACCTAAGAGGACATAAGCCTCACTAAGAGCTCACAAAATTTTTGCAAAGTTTCTTTACTTCATTCAAATTCAACTTGAAAAATACAATGGGTAGGCCTCCTACTTATAGATGAAGGAGCCTTGGAAAACAAGCAAGAGGGGTAGGATGGAAAAAGAGAAAAAAAAAAAGGGACAGCTTTAGGGTTTGACTAAGTCAAACCTGCACCCTAGGCTTGTCCTTCTAGAAACTAGGTCAAAACTCATTCCTAAATGGTTAGGAGCAAGCTAAAATGATAACTACACCCCTTATTATGCTAAAGGCACCTTATTCTAGCCTATCTTGTCTATTTGGACTCCTAAAGTGAGCCCAAAATTATTTACAACATATTCTATCTCTTAAGAAGACCAAAAGGAAGAACAATTGGTGCTCTGGTTTATGCCCATCTCCTCTGGTCGCGTCCATGAGATCCTTGGTGGGGTCTTGAAATGTTTGCTGAGATGACTACTCGCCATGTGTTTTTTCTTTTGCTATAATATATGGCCTTAAACGAGAGGGCGGGTGAATAGTTTAAGAGGGGGTTTTGAAATCTTTTTAATCTTTAACAAAATTCTTTGTATGAATCCATAACATAAATCAGGTTAGCCAAGAACAAGATCAATAAAACAACAAAACAACAGAAAAACAATCGGTTGTTTCTGCGAAACAATCGGTTGTTTGTACCAGTAAAAACTAAAAACAGAATGTAAATAAGTTTAAGGGTAAGAGAAAGATACACCAACAGTTTATACTAGTTCACTCTTAAACCAAGAGCTACATCCAGTTCCCAGAAAACCACTGGGTAATCCACTAATTAATCAAACCAGATTACAATCTTGGACTGGTACACACCCTTAATTCAAATCCAGTCACACTTCTTTTCTTCCAAGGACTTGATCAGATAACTCAGGACTTCATGTTTCTCTAGTATCCCTGCATCATAATGAATTCAAACAACAAGATTTGGTCCCCTTACAAACGTGGGTCCTTTTGATTTGTTTTTATCACTTGAAACCTCACAACCTTTGAGAATCCATTGTAAAATACCTTTAGCAATAGAATATTTCCTAATCTTCTAACTGAGTGACCTCTTTTCATGCAATAAAAGCATGTAACAACCGAATGTTTCGATCTTTCAATCGGTTGTTTTTCTGGCACTTTTGAAAAAGGCTTTGAAATTCCATTTTTCTTGTTTTGAGGATAAAACCCCAAACTAGATTTTCCAAAAACACAATTTTGGGATGCTAAGACAGTTTCAAAGTTGGATTTACCCTTTGAAAGTTTATCCATAGTTCTTATAAGGTAGTGGACCTTACTCTCAAGAGTTTTACAATTTTCACAAACTTTAGAGCTACACAAATGAGAAGAGTTTTTGCAATTCATTTCAAGATTTTCAAAATCAATTTTTTACTTTTCCAATTCTTCTTCAAGTGTCTTAACTCTATTTTCAAGCCAGTTATTCAACCCTTTCAATCGGTTGTTTGAAAGAGCCAATCAGTTAGCTTCTTCATGAGTTTCTTTAAAAGCTTGAAGTAGTTGGCTATAATTTTCAGCACTTAAGGAAGCACAAGAACTTACACTACTTGTGTTGCTTGAATCATCATCTCCTTCTGCCATTAAACAAAGATTGGCTTTTTCATCTTCACTTAATGAGGAGGTTGATGAGGAGACTTCATTTTCATCCCAAGCAATATATGCTCTTTTTTATTTCCCTCTCCTTTCCTTATTGTTTGACTTCTTTTCATTGCTTTCTTTATTTGGGCAATTAGCTTTTATATGCCTTTGTTCACCACAACCAAAGCAAGTATAATTGTTAGAATTGAAATTATTAGTTTTCTTATTTCCATACCTTTCTTTGTTGGCTTCTTTGTTGCGATTTCTCTTCAAGAACTGAACTTTTTGGACAGCAAGCTTAGATTTTCTTCCT
The DNA here is from genome assembly GCF_000499845.2 of Phaseolus vulgaris. NCBI lineage: Eukaryota > Viridiplantae > Streptophyta > Magnoliopsida > Fabales > Fabaceae > Phaseolus > Phaseolus vulgaris. Next base: position 30,504,627 of record NC_023752.2, on the reverse strand, counting down.
CAGTTTCATCACTTGAATTTTGTTTCTTCTTGTGTTTGGCAGCTTTCAAGGCAATGTTCCTTACATGCTTGTCCTCACTTTCTTTAACATTGAGTTTATTCATCTCCAACTCATGTTCTCTAAGCTTACCAAACAAGGAAGCCGTAGTCAAGGATGTCAAGTCCTTTGATTCAGAGATTGTCGTTACCTTAGGTTGCCAAGATCTATCAAGACACTTGAGAATCTTGATGTTTAGCTCCTCTTTATCAAAGGTTTTTCCAAGACTCATTAGACGGTTGATGATGTGAGTGAATCTCTTTTGTACTTCAGCAATTGATTCTCCCTTGAGCATTCTAAACATCTCATACTCTTGTATTAGAGTATGTTTCCTAGCTCTCTTCACATCATTTGTTCCTTCATGGGTGACTTCTAGAGTATCCCACATTTCCTTAGCCGATGCACATTGTGATATCTTGAAAAATTCATTCGAATTCAAAGCAGAGGTTATGATATTCTTGGCAATGCAATCAAACTTGGCTTTTTTATTTTCAACATCAGTCCATTGGGACAAAGGTTTTTCAATAGAAGATCCATCCTTTTCAAATTTAGGAATAAAAGGGTCATTTTCAATTACATCCCATATTCTTTTATCAAGAGATTCAACAAAGATTTTCATTCTAACTTTCCAAAATTGGTAATTCAAACAACAGTACAGAGGTGGTCTGTTAATTGAGGCACCCTCCCCAAAAGGTAGTTTTTTAGCCATAGAAAAAAGATTTTAGGATCAAACTTGAATATTTTTCAAGTACCAAGTTCTTGATGCCAATTGTTAGAATATATGGCCTTAAACAAGAGGGGGGTGAATTGTTTAAGAGGGGTTTTTGAAATCTTTTTAATTTTTAACAAAATTCTTTGTATGAATCCAAAACAGAAATCAGGTTAGCCAAGAACAAGATCAATAAAACAGCAAAGCAGCAGAAAAACAATCGGTTGTTTCTGCGAAACAATCGGTTGTTTATACCAGTAAAAACTAAAAACTAAATGTAAATGAGTTTAAGGGTAAGAGAAAGATACACCAATAGTTTATACTGGTTCACTCTTAAACCAAGAGCAACATCCAGTCCCCAGAAAACCACTAGATAATCCACTATGTAATCAAACCAGATTACAACACACAATCCACCAAAGCAGTGACCTTGAACCCTTCAAGAAACACACTCACTTTGGCAATTCACACACCAAGAGTATTGATCTTGACCACCTCAAGAGCACACAACATTCCTTGGCAACACAACACCAGAAATACAGAAGATTGAGAAGAGATTACACTTGTTTATAGAACAATCTGAAATCAATACAAATGCAATCCTATTCCACTCTCTTAGAAAACCCAAAGCTTTGATGTGAATGTTCAAATCTTGAATCAACTCTTTCACAACTGAAAAACTCAAATTTGTTTCTCTCTTTTGTTTGAAAACATAAACAAACTATTTATATTTTCCAAAGATTGGTCAAAGCATTTAATGAAGGAGCGTATTCAGTTGGAAATCATTTAAAGCACATTCAACCACCAAAACAAAATTCTGTTAGGATTTTCAAAGAAACAATCGGTTGAAACCACGAAACAACCGATTGTTTGGTTTGGCAGTTGAGTCAACCAAACTCAAACAGTTTTCAACCTTTTCAAAAAGTCCTAAGAGTAAAACAACCGGTTGATTCGACAAAACAACAGGTTGTTTTTCACTTAGTTTGAAAAACACTTTATTTAAAAAAGATTTAAAACACATTAGCTTTAGATTCAACAAAGGAGTGCATTACATATAAAGCTACCCTGATCCTGCCCAAAACACAACAGCAACACAGTCTTGCATCAAGCACAAAGGATTTGGATTCTTCAAAGCATAATTTGAATTCTTCAAAGAACTTTATCACTCTTGATCAACAATCTTCATAGCTACTTGGTTTGTATCACAATGATATATGAATTTTTGTTCTTCTTTGATATTGATATTATCATTTTGTGTTTAAAGCTTGAATTTTTATTTCTGAATGCGATTATTGGATCTTGTATTTTGTGCTTAAAGCTTGAATTTTTATTCATGAACTTGATTATTGGATCTTGTATTTTGCGCTTAAAACTTGAATTTTTATTCATGAACCTGATTCTTGGATTTAACTGGGAAGGACTTCTGAGAATCTGACTTGAATGAAAGTACTTGATATGTTCTTATACTAGGAATAAATTTAAATGTATCAATTCATATGTAACATCTTTTCTTAATGATAAGAATTTTTTTTAAGGATACGATACATCGATGTTTAGGAGATAATCTTAATAATTTCATAATTGAGGAATCAATATGAATGACTTTTATATGTTGCGTCAATATCAATTAGGTTAGAATATTATATGTTTTTATTGTAGGTTAAAATAGAGATGGGTGAGAAATATTAAATTCAATCCTCATTTTATCAATTGAATTCTTTTACTCATTTATTTTGTTTTAATTTAATTTCCACGTAAATCTATATTAATATCTTATGAATTCAATTATTCTATATATTCTTATACTTAGTGAATACTACGATTAGGATTTTAAATAATTGTGTCTTGTTTCTAAGACAAATTATTACAACTGACTCAGTACAGTTGTGGTAAGGAGTCAACACTTATCCATAAGCTCCTTTTTATAGTAGGAAGGGAGCACTCTTAAGTTCATTCCAATATTGAACAAGTGGCTCATTGTCGAAGTTTCTCTCTCTCTCTAAAGAAGTCCACCAATACATGGCATATCCTCGAAAACTTAAGGTTGCCAAGGGTACTTTCCTTTCCTCACTTACTTGGTGACAAGAAAATAGTTATTCTACCTTCATTTCTCAATCGAGGTAGACTTCAACATCTTCTTTCCCATGAAAGTGAGGTAAGTCAAATCTTGCCTCTTTAGTTCTAGTTTCCCTTCTATGCCTTCTAGGTGTGGGTTGATAAAATTCATTAATTCTTAAACTACCCTCCTTAGACTAGGTATCCCCTGACCTATAACTCTTTTTAGAACTATTTTTTTATTTTTCATTCATCTTTTTCCTTTAAAAAGCTTAATTCCTCCTCAATTGTGACAAGATGGGCTTCTCTTTAATTATTTATTTTTCTTTTGCACTAGCCTCTTGTTGCCTCCCTAGTTGAAGTGATTGAAAATCTTTAGTTTCAAAAATTTACAAGATGAACTTGAATCACTTCCACTGTGCTAAGAAATATGACTTAACATTTTAAGTTTTGTGTATAGTATTTTTTTCACAAGAAGGAAAGTAGGCTTAGCACAAAAAGTAAATTCTTAAGAAAAAAAGGTGGGTCACAATGGACACTCTTAAGTATTAAGTCTTTCCTAGTTAGAATTTATCTTAATGCACTTCATAAATTTCCTTCCAATGAAAACTTTTTTAATACCAACAAAGATTCCTATGAAACAAAAGACACTAAAAGAAAACTTAAAAATCTAGGACTTGAAATTGAACAAAATAAAACTAGGTGAATCCTAATGGTGATGCTTGTTGGCACTTATGAACCACCAAGACGCACTCACCTTCTACGAAGCGTTTAACTAAAGAAGTAATGGTCATTTACTACAAAAGAAAATTTGTACAAAAGTAAAAGTCTTCAACTTTCTCCCTAAAGAGTTTATCCTCTCCAATTGCCTCAACTTGTTGGCTTTCTTTAAGGGAATCACCTTGAAATTGTCTTCTCCTTCTCCTAAGATGCTACCTAGCAAGTTAGTCCACTTTCACAAAGCCGCAAAATTAATTTGGAATTGAACCACAAAAAATTAAATGCACACTGATGTTCAAAACACTAGGCGCTACTATTTCTCGTTGATTTTTTTTTCAGTCTGTGCATATGGCTTTTTCATATTCATGATTTTTTCTTCTTTTTGAATTTTAATGCGCATTTTTAACAAAATATTCCTAACATATAAATATTACTAGGTCCAGATTCCCATACCAAAATTCTCAATATTAAGCACAGAGTAAGTTTTCTAGTCAATACCCAAAAACAACAAACAACAAAGAGAAGGAAAACTTTGGAATTGAAAGAATAATATAATGAACTCAAGAAACTAAGGAAACCTAACTCTAAGGAACTTTTCAATGGTCTAATGACAAGAAAATTAAAATCACATAAAAGCACATAATATTGTAGTTACTTCAAATAATTTTCTGAAATTTTTTTTCTTGGACACAAAAGCAAGAAAATAAAATTTGAATAATGTACTACAAGAGTTTTATGGAAACTATGGATTCAACATGACTTGACAACATGGAACAGATTTAGAAAATCAAAATAAATAAATAAACTAAAGTAAATTAACCAAATAAAATGAAACAAGACTCAAGCAAAAAGAAAAAATACAAAGGGTTTCACAAAATAGAACAACTAAAGAACATATGGATGGTTCAAGAAAGAACAAATGATTTTACCCGAATAAAATGAACAAAAAAAAAACAATACAATTGGTGAAATAAAACCAAAACATGTTCAAGACACTTTAAATACAATGAGCATAACACAAAAAAGAAGAAAGGAAGTATAAGAAAAAGAAACACTTAGCTCACAAAACCATGGCTTTATATACCAAATGATGGATGCCTTTTTCTCCTTGCATTGTTTTGATTTGAAATTTTGTATGGAGTTGCGAAAGCTACTAGAAATTAATGAAGACTAAATTAGATTTAAAGGGGATAAAATGAGTTTGGAAGAGTGAGAGGTGAGGCCAACTCACTAGGAATGAGTCTAAGGAAGGCTACACAAGAGACTACCTAATACAATCCAAGTAGCCAAGAAGATGATCAAGGACTCAAGAGACAATTCACACTGTGAGCAGTCATCTCAGCAATCAAGTCAAGGCCCCTCCAAATATTAGACGGACCTTCCTAGAAAAAGAACTTGGCATAGACCAGAACATAAACTAATTTTTCTTCTAGTATTCTTAAAAATTGTAAATAATTTGGGCTCACTTTTGGGGTCCAAATAGAAAAATAGGCTAGAGTATGTTCACATAGCATAAAAGGGAGTGTACTTAGCGAAATGGGCTTTTACCAAGCCCAATTTTTCAAGACAATGCACCTAGAATTAGGGTTTTTAACCTACCTTCTAGAAGTTTGCCTAAAGGTGCAGTTTTGACCATGATCAACACCCTAGGTAGCCCCTCTCCCTTGCCATTTCTACCTTTCACCCATCTTGCCCACCAAGGCACCCCTTACTATAAATAGGGTGTCTTGCCTCATATATTTTCAACTTGATTTTGAATAGTAAAGAAACTCTGCAGGAGTGATTTTGTGAGACTTGTGAGCTTTCATGTTGGGTCTTATCTTGGGTGGGTAATATCTCAAGTGGAGGCTCAAGTTATTTAGGTCTTATCTTGGGTGGGTAATATCTCAAGTGGCGACTCTTGCATCACTCATCTTGGAGTCCCTCTACTCCAAGTGGCGTGACTTCCTTTGTTCCCATAAGATTTCTTCACCCCTTCCTCTTTTATCTTTTCTTTATGCCTCCTTCCATTCCATACATGTATTCTTCTAATCTTTAATTTTTTTCTTTTCTTTGTTCTTCTTCTTTACTTATTCCTTGTCTTAATTTTCGCTGCATCATTTATCACCTTATAATTGTCTTTTCTCTTTGTCCTTCTGGAGTGAACCTTCACACTTACTTAACCACTTGGTTAAATTCGTGTCCAGTGATAATCTTCTCAGGGTTCTCACTATAATTGCTAAATCAAAAATATTAAACAAAGAGCAACAAATAAAATGTCCAATCTTAAAGAGAGAGCTCAAGAACAAGTGTTTATGGCTAAAAATGCGCATCATAATTCTTCTCATTTAAGCTTGATTTTACATGAGCTTAGCACATTTTTTATAGTGCTATGGTCATCCCAAAAGAGAGCCAAAATTTAAAAATTCAAATTAAAAAAAAAAACTAGATTTAAAATAGCAAATGATAGTGTGTCATGTGTCTAGTCACACCTCCCTTGTTTTTCTCCTATGCTTTCCTTGCACCATATTTGTGGTTCAGCCCCCTTGGTGCACCCTCCTTTCTCTAAGACCGTCTTAGGGTTTCATTTGTGCCAGTGGAAACCCAATTGAAATCCTAGGTAGCTTTAGAACTTTAACCCTAAGACTAATTTATCCTAAGTAAAAAAAAAACAAGACCAAAAATCCTACTCTACTTGGTCTAACTACATGGACCAATTTATTTACCAATTACAAACTCAAATAAATCTTATTCTACTCTACACATTTATTCAAACTAAAGCTTGGCCTAAAACTAATCATAGTTTAAACCTATTGAGTTCAACTGAGTTCCACTCTTCATGTAGTGTGTTGTCTAATGCTCTAGTTGTTCTTCTCTGGAATGGAGATCATCTTGGATGTATTTTGTGCATGCTTTCTTCCTAGAGTTGTCCTCTTTATTAGACCTATAAAAGATAGATAAAAACTCAATAAACCTTAGGTCTTCAGTCTTCTTATATTTTGGATAGTATAGTTCGATGGGTTTCCATCATATGAGAATGAAACATACTTGCATATATAAATCAAAACAATAGAGATGAGTTATGTTTTCTCTCAATCCCAACAAATGGGATTTAGCTACTCATCATGGAAAGTAAAATACAATGAAGTCCTAACCAATTTACAAGGCTGACCATTTTGAATATTTGAATTAGTTTCGCTCTCTTTTTCTACTTCATTCCCCCTTTAAAACTAAATTTGAGCTTTTATTTATACTTGTTGAGTCATCTAGTCTTGTTCCATTGATTCATCTTAGTGCCAGGCTAATTCGCTTAGCAAATTGGGCTTCTTTCATCTGAAGGAAGCTCTTGCATTTAAGCTTCTTGTGGTTGCGCTTAACAGATGATCTTTCTTAGCCTCGGGGTTTCTATTTTGCTCGACTCTTCATTGGTTCGCTCAACATATTCTGAACCTTTATTGTAGTCCTTTCTGATACATATTTGTTCTGATTCATGGCGCTTAACGCTTTTTGAGGTGTTCTTTTTGGGCATTCTCTTCCTTTGAATCCTCTTAATGCATGGAACCAGTGCTCAACGAATCTTTTTTATTTTAGCACAAATGTTCTTTGACTTCTGTTTTCTACACAACAAAAATGAGCATACTTCTCATAAAGTCACAAAGTTCAAATTACATTACAATTCTAAGTGGGTGGTTTACTAAGAATTCTTCTTAAAAATGTTGTTGAAGAGGGTAAAAACAATGCAGTAACAATTGTATTAATGAATTAAAGAAAATCCAAAACAATATGATTAAGATGAAAAAAGGAAAGAAGCACACATAATTTTACACGAGTTCGATTCCATAAAAACTACATTCAATCTAATACAGACAACCTAAGCTCAATTGTTCCACTAATATCTTGAATTATTTAATTACAAGAAGTTCTATTTAACTAAAATAATAACAACTTACCATCCTTATTGAAACATCCTTCAAAAAGAAACACAAGGTCTTGAAAATACTCAAATATTTACAACTACATCATTAGTGTACAACAATACAATGAAGTAAATGAAAGAAAAGGTATGACCTAAAGTTATATATATTCCAAAGGATTACAACATATATAAAACTTATAGTATGATAAAATCCTTGAATGATTTTTTAAAAATGTTTTCAATTCTTTGTAATGTAATTTGTTCAATAACTCTCTTACGGTCTGTTCGTTTCTAGGCGGAGAATGGTGAGGAAAATTAAAGTGCAGGGAAAGTTGGAAAAACGAAAAAAAAATGTATGAAAACGTGAAAAACGATGCAATTTTTTCGTTTAAAACTTTCTCTTCCTTTGTGAAAAGATTTGCAGGGAAAGTGGATTTATATGGATTTTGTTTTAAAAAATTAATAAACTACATACTGATTATATATATATGTAAATTATATTTTAATATATATTACATTTATAATTTCTTTATTAATTATTAAAATTAATTTGTATATTATAATAAAATAAATAATAAAATAAAATATTAATTTTAATTATTAATACGTATTTTTATTAATTTTTTTTTAATTTATTTTAATTCTAATATATATTCTAAATTCTTTTATATTAAATTATTTTATAATTTTTAAAAAAATTATTATTTATCAAATTTATAAACTTATATTTTATACATTTAAAAAATCTTTCACAATATCACATCAATCACAAACTTCAATAAACTTTCTTCATAAATCTACTCTAACATACTCCAATCCAAACAACTTCTCATTTCAAATCTACTCCCTCAAATCTCCTCCCCAATCCAAACACACCCTTCAGAAGGTTTCAAAATTTCATTTTGAAGAATATAAAAAAACATATATGTTTAACGTATGAAAGAATTCTCATTTTTAAAGAAATTTGAGAGTTAATGTTGCAAATAATTATCACTAATTATAATTAATCATTATACTTTTTTACGTAACTTAGAAATTAGTTTGAATTACTATAATAGATTATTTTTAAACATAATCCATTATTTGTGAATGTAAGGTTTTTGAGGTTTCTTAACATAATCAATTATTGTTTGATAAATTTTTCGTTCAAATTAAAATCTATAAAAAAAATTAAAAACATAAATATAGGATAATTAAAAAAATTCTAAATTCATCTTTGATTCTAACAATTATTAATGAATATTAATTTTTATTACCGTTTTTATGTTGGTATATTGTTAAAATAGTTAGTTATTATTATTACTTATAATTATACTTCAAATATTTGTAATGATACTAAAAAATTAAATTAAATATTAATGTTTATTAATTATATCTTTAATATTTTAAATACTGATATTCATTTTATAATAACATGAATTAAAATAACTATAAATTATTGTTATTAGTCTTAATTATATTTTATATCATATTTTAATATTACTCATAAATTTAAAATATTTTATAACATTAAAAATAATTTCTAATATTAAAATTCATATTTGTGTTTTTTTTTTATTTTTTAAAAATATTTGAAATATAATGCTAATAGTATTTATATATTATATTTTATATCATATTTTAATATTACTCGTAAATTTAAAATATTTTATAACATTAAAAATAATTTATAATATTAAAATTCTTTTTTTGTGTTTTTTTAATTTTAAAAAAAATATATGAAATATAATTCTAATAGTATTTATATATTACTATACAGAAAACTTTGTACTCTTAAAATTCAATCATTAAGGATAAGTTTGTTTATGTGGATTTATCATTCACAAGCAAATATATGAGAGAATATAAGTTATTTGGAACTAAAGTTTTGTTGGAAAGATGAGAGAATATAAGTGTGAATAGTAAATATACTCTCCCTTTAAAATGAAGAGAAACAAAGGGAAACCTACATCAACATGAAGTTTGTTCCTACCGATTGACTCGCTCCGCCGGTTGACTCTAACGGCAGCCTTTGTCCCTTCTATCTCCGCCTGAGAATGGTGCATCATTTACGGCCGTTTGCACTCTGACGCTCAAGTCAGTATAAGGGCAAAGAAACACCAAAAGTTTATATTAGCTTCAGTCTTAGAAACTGTGCACCTTGCTAGGGTTCTTGGCACCCTTTATATAGGTTGAAACTAGGGTTTACCTTTGTGTTGTTACCTTTATCTAGGGTTCCTTAGGGAACGTCCTTGCGCCGCTATTTACATAATCTTAGCGTATCTGGCACATGAACTTCCCTTAACTGGAGTGCAACGAATAACAGAGTGGTCACTTGGGTACCAACTTGTGCACCTAATCTCTAGCGTCATCTGCTTTGTGGGTGCCCTAAGCATTCACGTGCCATGCATGCAGCTTTCCGTGGAAATCCTAACCCTAATGGGTCTTAGCGCCTTCTAGGATTATTCTCTCGTGTCGCGTCTGCATGTGCTATACACACCACGTGCATGGATCCTTCGTGACTTAGGCTTCCCACATATCTCATGTCTTAACTGTTAACTTAGCATAACTGATGGAAGAGGGCCAAGCACAACTTTACAAGAAAGATAAAAGCCAAGACATGAGCATCCAAAGCCAAACCAAGAGCGTCTAGGGCTAAGGGAGGAGCGTCTAGGCCAAAGGGGAGGAGCGTCTAGCTCAAGGTGGAGAGCGTCTAGGCCAATGAAAGGAGCGTCTAGGACCAAATTGCTAAGCCCATGGCCAAGCGAATCCATGCAGTTTTGTTTATGCTACATGAAGGCCCATTAGGGGTAGCTTAGTATAAGTTGTGGTGCAAATAGCATAAACTTGATTCCATGAGACTTGACCTAGATTTGCTAAAGATTTGGTCACTTTCTAGAAGGATTCTCCACATGGCCATGTGCTCCATGTGATGTAAATTTGCATTTCATTTTGATTAGCATTAGGGTTTCATTATGGTCCTCTTTAGCCTATAAAAAGAGGAGCCTACACCTTGTATTTTCAAGTTTATTGTGAGTAAAGTTATGCTGCCATTTTGTGCCAAGCTTTGCTTCTCCCTAGAATTCTAGGCTCTAAACTTCACATCCTTCACCTTTCCTTGGGCTGGCCGAACCTCCCAATGTTCATACACATCATGCACCTTCAAGATCAACATCACTCTTAGGAGGTTCTTGCACACACACATCCATTGCTTCCGCACCCTCTTTTACATGATTCAAGAAGACCTTCATGAAATTTGCCATCATTAACTCTAGGACCCACCTTACGTAGCCCACTACATCGTTCAGTCCGCCAATGTCCGATGTCGATCTCCAACATCGGGGTCTATGATACCAATGTCCGAAAACTAACCAATCCCCTAGTAGGTGCGTCTGGGGCCCACCTTACGTGGCGCCCTTCCATTACCAAGCACCGGTGTGCAATGTCTGAGGTCAGTCACTAGGTCAATGACCGAGGACTGGTTGGGACAAAGTTATTTATGAATTAAATTTTATTAAATAAATTTAACTAACACAAATATTTTAATAAAATGAAATAATAATAATTAATAAAAAAATTATTAAATATATATATATATATATATATATATATTTATAATAAACAAATTATATAATAATAATTATTATAAATATAATAATAGTATTTTGTTCTCATCGGTTGACCTCGGGTAGATTGGATGGGCAAGCTCCGCTTCTAGTCTGTCTCCTCCTGCTGCATTGGAACAACGCTCCGCTCAGACATAGGGGGCTCTACCTGTTGATCATACAAAATAATAATCAGTTTCAGTCTTTAGTACTCAGAAACAGCGTACCTTTTACGAAAATCTCAAGCCCCTTTTATAGTTATCCCTTTAACAGCTTTCGCCCACAAGAATACAATCTCAACTAAAAGCATAATAGAAAAATATTCTTCCTAGGGGCACCTTTACTCACGGTGCTAACAACAGAAGAGAATCTCGTGCACCTTTATTCACGGGCGAGTGCTTGCTACTGAACTTATATATATATATATATATATATATATATATATATATATATATATATATATATATATATATATATATATACTCAAATAACGAATTTATGCATGTATTATTTGACTAACAACTTAATATATATTGACGCATATATTTAACTAACAACTGTATATTAGCATCTGACCAAACTCATTATTTTCTTCACTTTAATTATTTTTCCACCGGGCCTACCAATGAAACTGGGTTGAGCCCATGACCCACTTTTGGGCCCAAAGCCGAGCTGACCACAGCCAAATGCTTGGACCGAGGTCTCGAGCATTCCTATCCAGTACACAAGCCCCCTAGGCTCGAGCCGAGCTTGACTAGGCGAAGAGGCTTTCTAGCGTTTTGGCTCCTGACACAACGTTTTCCCAACAGGTAGGTGAGGCGCAGTGAACGAAGCGTTTCTGAGGGGACGTCTGATGGATTTCCTATGAGATCTTCTTGGATGTTTGTGGAAGATGGTGCGGAAGCTTAATGGAAGAGATGAACAAGGTCCTCCTAAGAGGTGTGGTGACCTTGAAGGTGCATGAAGAGTGTGGAAATGGGGAGGTTCAACCAACCCCTTTGAAGGTGGTGAAATGAAGATTAAAACCTAGAAGCTAGGCAAGGAGTAATGTATGGCACTAAATTGGCAGCATAACAATATTCTATTCAATCTTCAAAATACAAGGTGTAGGATCCTCCTTTTATAGCCTAAGGAGGACCATAATGCAACCCTAATGCTAATCAAAATGAAATGCAAATTTACATCACATGGAGCACATGGCCATGTGGAGAGAATCCTTCTAGAAAGTGACCAAATCTTTAGCAAATCTAGGTCAAGTCTCATGGAATCAAGTTTATGCTATTTACACCACAACTAATACTAAGCTATCCTTAATGGGCCTTCATGTAGCATATACAAGTTGCTTCTTCTCCCATCCATAGCTTGGCCCAAGTCTCACATCCGTAGCTTGGTCATGGACCTAGTAATAGGTCCTAGACGGTCTACCCTTCCTTCTAGACGCTCTCCCTTTAGACGCTCTCCACCTTGTGCTAGACGCTCTTCACTTTGGCCTAGACGCTCCTTCCTTTGGCCTAGACGCTTTTGGTTTGGCTTTGGATGCTCACGTCTTGGCTCTTGTATTTTTATATGAGGTTATGCTTGGCCCTCTTCCATCAACGTCTCATCACACTTGATCGAGAGTGTACACGTGGCGCAACATTGACGGTTAAGGAAACCTTACTCTTTCAAATTCCATCCTTCGCCTATACCAGGTATCCAACTTAACTTCATTAGCACAAACCATCCATTTTGGATTAACGTTACGAAACTCATTTCAACTTTCTATGCAGCTTTCACATTCTCGCTTCCTCTGGTGTTCTTGCTCATTGAAGTTATGTCGCGTTTTCTCCTTCACCGTATACATTTCTACTCGCCTCAACCAGGTAATTCATGTCTTCATTGAATATCAACTGGCTGATGATGTTGCATGGAATGTGTTTTTATTTTACCATTGATTTGTTCAATCTGCCTGGCTTGAAATGTATCTATACTCTGCTTGTGTTTGCTTGTTCTAGTTATTTTCGACAATGGATTACAGTGTCTTGTACCCCTGGGAAAAAAAGATCTTTTGAAAGAAACCTCTTACTACACCACCCATCAATGTCTTAAAGATTTAAGAGAGAATAGTTGTACGATGAGTAAGAGACATGAGAGTCATGTAAAATGATGGTGATGGTGAGAATGATGGTGATGCCTCCTACTTCTATGTTCCTCTTCACGGCCTAAGGCATTGGAAGAACCTCTTGATGAAGGTCTATCTGAATGATGCCCATCATGGATAGAGTGAGATGGCCTAGCTTGTTGCACCTCCATCTTTTGCAATTTCTCTTCCAAACGCCTAATGGTGTGTTGGGCTTCATGCAAGTCACCAAGGACCGAAACATTGGAAGGAGAGTGCTGCTTGTAAGATGCACCACTTGAATAGCCAGCCATTTGCAAATGAAAACAGCAAACACACAAAAACAGCAAACAAGTTAAGAAACAAAGTTAGCTAAAAAAATAATTTGGTAACCAAACTGCCGAAGTGAATTTGGCTTGAAAAGAAGTCACTCTCAAAGAAATAATGTCCCTGCACCAATCTGATCTTGAGGTCTTGGAATCCTCAAATGAAAGATGTCAAAGCAATGCACACCAATCTCAAAGCCAACCACAACAAAACCAATGAAGCAATAAAGACAAACAAGAAAAGGTATAAGCAATAAAAGGCTATAACAAAAGGAATACTAGATGTATGACAAACTCAAAGAGTAATGAATAAAAGACAAGAAAGAAAATAATGTACTCAATGAAAAAGAAGGCACACAAAAGAGACCTAAAGAAAAGCACTAGATTAGATGAAGAAAACAAAAACAGAGCTACTGGAAAATATTTTTATGCAAACTGTGCTTGATGTTCACTGATTTAACTGGAACAATATAAAGCGAAATGGATTATGAAATTTTAACCACAGAAAGTTCAAGATCTTAACTCAACAATGACACTGGAATTACTCAAAAACAGTAAGCCAATTAATTGAGATAAATTTTTCAAAATCGCTGCCAGATTACCGTATTTTTTTCGGCAGTATTGTACACTTTTTGTATTTTATTTATCATTTTTTGTGTACTTTGAATTTTTGAGTACTTCTTTTTTATACTCTTTTCTAACACTTTTGAAGAACACAAATAAAGAATTTCAGAATTTTCCAGTAAGTAAATCAATTGCAATAAGGAAAAACAGTAAGCACGTTTTCAGAAAACAGAGGAATCCTAACAGGAATGAAAAACAGAATTAAGAACTAGCAAAGACATAATGGAAAATGATGTATAGGAACTTGTATAGGTCTAAAATACAAGTATGAACTCAATTCTAAAACAGAAAATGCACAAAGGATCAAGATACAAATGCAGAAAACTGTATTACACCAAAGCAAGAAACAAAAAATGCAATAAAAGTACTACAAAAAGTGATGACATTCTTGGAAAAACATGACTATGACAAAACTTGTATGGATTCAAAAAGGAAAAAACACAAACACTTGATAGGCATAATTAAGAAAACAGCAATAAAACTCAAAATAAGCCTAAAAAACAGAAAGATAAACACAAGAATATAGAGCTCTTGAATTAAAGTGCAACACAACTCAAAATTAAACAAGAACACACCTAAACTCTAGATACCACATGATATGATTCCAATAGCACAATATGAATGATTCTTGACATTCTTAGGAATCAACTTGAGTTGGAGATAGCTTAGGCACTTTTAATAGAATTGGATCAAGGTTCTATAATCAAGAACTCACCAAAACTTGCACCAAACACCAAACTCACATGGAAGACCCATTTCTTGCCAATTGAACGATTAAAAGATGTAAAAATGCAAATGAACCGATTAAAATGCATAACAAATGAAATGAACCGATTAAAATGCTTCAAAACTGAAATGCACCGAACAAATCCAAGGAGAAAGAAGATGAACCGATTGAAACATGAAAATAAGCAAGAACACCGAATAGAAAGCAAGAAAGGAACCTAAGACATGTTTAGGAATTCAAATAAGCACGGAAATGGAATGAGAAGATGGAGAAGAAAGAGGACTTATGTGGTTGTAGTTCTTGGTTGATGAACACGCCACTTGAAGTGTGAATGCTCCAAGATAAGTGTGCAATGCCGCCACTTGAGAGAACCAAGGCACTCAAGATGAGACTAGGAAGAGGAGAAGACAAGTTCTCACTACACTCAATCACCAATTTGGGAGAGTTTTGATACTACAAATTCCAAATCTGCGTTATGAAGGACCTAAGCCCTCCTTTTATAGGAGCAAGGGCTGGTCATGAAGCTTACAAAGCTTGTACCACAAGCTACCCAAAAGTCTCCTAAGCTAACGCCTATAGTGACTTATGAAGAGTCACCTTCTAGAAAATTCTAAACTAAAGCCTAAAGATGCTTTACAAAAGAGGTATCTATGGTTTTCCTCTAAGCACCTTCCTAAACACTATTCTATATTATTTACAATTTTATACAAAAGAAACTATAAAGAGAGATATTTAAATGAAGCCTATTCTTGAAAGCTTGTAGACTTCTTTGGCTTTAGGCTTGATCCTCTCTTTATTTTATGTCTTCTTTTAATTTTGAGAAAACTAGAAGGAAGAACTTTAAATGTGTAGGTGAATGACCTCTTCCTTCAATAATAAAAGCCTCCTTTATTTGATTCTCATCACCCGAGCTTCGACGTCCCCACCCATGGTGAACACACCTTCCTGCCTACCGACAACAAGGACAGGCTCATGGCCCACGATGAAGACCAGCTATATCGTGATGCCATGAAGCAAATCGGGCAGGCCTTTGCCATGGGATGCTTGGCCATTTCGAAGACAAAAGCCCGGAAGGTGGCAAAAGATCAGAAAGTCCAGCAGAATTTGTTGCTCTGCAAAAAGATGGAACACCTTTAGTTTGAGCTCCAACATTCAAAGGGACTACTTCAAGAAGTCGAATGGCTTCAAGCTGAGAAGTATAAGGAGGTAGCAGACCGAGCTCAAGAGGCAGATAGATTGGCTGAAGAAAGAAACACGCTGTTGGCTGAGGTTGACAAGTTAAAAAGAGAATTGACCGTCAAGGACGAAACCTTTGCACAAACCACAGATTCCTTTAAGAAAGATGTTGCACAATCCTACCTTGTAGGATTCGAGGCAGCAGTTGAACAAGCAACGACAATTCATCCCTCTTTGGACTTCACCGAACTCAGCCCATGAAAAACCATTGTTGATGGCCAACTAAGGGATGATTAGCTTGAACGAGTAATGGTCTGTAATATATCATAATTTGCTCACCCTTTGAACAATTTGAATTTTTTTTGACTTTATGTTAATAGCATCTTGCTTTTCTCATTTTCAAATGCATGCCTCGCTACTTAACTTATCATATAGAAAACTTCGACTTGCTTAAGTATAACATGAAGTAACCATCTTTACCTCTTGAACATGAAGTAAAAAAGGTAGCAAGAATCCAACTTAGGTGAATCTAAGCATGAAAAACCGTGGAGTTCCCACTTAACAAAGAACAAACCTTTTTATGAACTATACACCCATAGTTAAGACAAGCATATTCTCAAACTCAATTTGCATAGGTGTATTCCACAAACTTGATGTTGCTAAGATTTGCTTCGCAAAACGCCTACTCGGATAGTCGCACCCTTCCGAGCTTGGTCATCTTATCCTGCGTCAAGAATGGTTCATTCATCTCTCAAGGTGCCTAAACTTGGATATTCACTCATACTCCAAGCTAACCCCTAACTACCAAAGGTATAAGCGAATGATTTTGTTACGCATCATTCATCCATTTCACAGAGCGTCTGAACTCGAGTGATTGTTCGCGCACCAAGTTAGCCCGACTTACTATGCACTTAAACAGTACTTATTTGTAGAGCGCCTAGACTCGGTTGATCGTTCTTACATCAAGTTAGGTCGTCTTACCTTGCCTCGAGTCAAAAAACTTAGTCATAACAAATCAAACTGCAAAGCTCCTGTACTCAGGAGATCGTACTAACACCAAGCTAGGTCGTCTTACCTGATACTAGATAACCAATTTATACACAGGGCACCCATACTCGAGTAATCTTAATGACACCGAGCTGGGTCGTCTTACCTACCCCTAGATAATCAATCTACGTCTAAAACACCTATACTCGTATGGTTATACTGACACCGACCTAGGAAGCTTTATCACAAATCACAGATTAAGAAATCAAGGAAAGCAATCAAACAATGTAAAAGAAACTGTTTGCATAATTTCAATCGGTTGAAACTTCGTTTTAATCAGTTGTTTATGGCAGCAGCAAAAGCAGTGAGAGAGATTACTCAGCCAATTTTATATTGGTTCACTCAACCTTGTCTACATCCAATTCCCATAACAACCACTGGGTTCCACTAGTAACCAATCACATATTACAATTCACACAACCACAAAGAAGTGATTTTGAAACCACAAGAACCACTCACCCTTTTTGTTATACACACCCTTAGTTAGAACACCCTCTGACTTTATAGGATTTCCACACACTTTACAAGTTTATAAAAGGACAAATACAAGAATCATGAAAGGAATAGATTACACCTGAGTTTACAAGAATCATAAAGCTCCTATGATCAGACCTTGAACTAGTGCACAACTATTCAACAATCTTGAAAACTTTTTGAAAAACTTCTTTCAAAATCAATCTCAATCTCACTATATTTGATATCTAACTTGTGTATTTTGTTTTAAAAGAAAATCCATATTTATAGCTCTCAAAACTAGACGTTCTAGGCAGCATTTATGAGCCAAAGCAGTTTTGATTCACTTGCAAAACAAATTAACAAGTTTTTAAAAAGTTGTTATGAAATGTGGCAATCAACCGGTTGAAAAGTCGTTTTAACCGGTTGAATTGGTTAGGTAGTTATTTAACCAAGTCAAAAATAGTTTTAAAACCTTTAAACAAGCCAAGTGACAAACAACCGATTATTTCGAGGTTTCAACCAGTTGTTTTTCTCTTTGCTTAGAAAACACTTTTCTCTTTTAAAACAGATTGAGCAAGCTTGTGCAAGGGACTAGGAATTATTTTTACAAGGATTCTAAACAACCTAGACTAAGCCCAAACCAAAAGCAGCACAACTTCAATCTTCACCATAGATTTGAATCATCAAAGCTCCCATGCTCTACAAGCCACGTACCACATTCAAGGAATAGCTCCCCCCTCCAGGGTTTCTAACCTGTACGCTCCATTCCCGAGCACCTCAACTACTTCGGAGACAACTTGTTTTCTAACTGGTAAGGATGGCCTTTCGGTGGTTAAGAAACCAAGGAAATTCTTAGCTTCCACCCCAAATACGCACTTATCTGGATTAAGCTTGAAATTGTACTTTGTTATTGTTCTAAATAGCTCTTCTAGGTCAGCGATATGATGGTCCTTCTTTTCTCATGTGACGACCATGTCATCAGCATACATCTGTACGTTTCGCCCAAGCATTGGGGTGAGAATTCGATCCATCAGCCTTTAATAAGTAGCGCTAGCGTTTTTAAGGTCAAAGGGCATGACCTTGTAGCAGTAGCTGGCGAACTCGGCCATAAAGGTTGTCTTGCTTTCATCCTTCGGGTGCATACGAATCTGGTTATACCCCGAGAATGCATCTAGAAAGCTTAACAACTGATAAGTGCCTAATTTTAGTAATATTTCATATGAAAATATAGGCAATTATGAGGATTTCTTGCTAATTTACATATAAAATAATCCTTAATTTATGAATTTATACCTTTTTTATATTTTTTTATGAGTTTTATTTGAATAAGAGCATTTTATTCCCAAATTTGGTGTTAATTGCAGATTTCTAGGGAGGATTGAAGATTTGGAGCAAAGGAGAATAATTTGAGCTAAAAAGAAAAAGATACAAGGTCCTAGAATGGAAAAAAGATGCAAAGAAAGATTGGGCCTTTTTTATGTTTTATCACTTAGCCCATTAACGCGACACAAGAAGGAACCTAACCCTAGAAAATTAGCATAAATAGGGGGCTAGAGGTTCAACTCTAGTGTGCCAGATTGAGAGGAAAACACCATAGAGTGAATTGTAACCCAATTGGGAGAATGGAAGGTGCTAGAAGTATGCGTGGCTAATTTTAACCTTTGGGATTGGGAGTAATCTGCTCGAACTCTTATGTATTGAGGTGATATCTTATATATTAATATTCGGTTCTTGATTGATTATTGGTATTGTTGTTTTACTTTTGACTTTCCGTGACAAATTGAGAATCCTAAATCTGACCGGGAGGTAGTTTTAGGGTTTGGACCTAAACAACAATACTTAACATATTTGAGTGCTAGGAATAAACTTGAAATGTTAATTGCTATTAAACGTCTGAGCTTCGTTCTAAGTTGTTCTTATAATTATGCGAGAGATCGATAGTTAGGGGACATTCTTAAGGATTTTATATGCGAGTAATCGATATAAATGATTTTTATACGGGCATCAATTTCAATCAAAGAACTTAATATTGACATGCTAATCAAAATACATGAGTGTGAGAAAGATGAAACCTAATCCCTATTTTTCCAATTGAAGCAACTAATTCTTTGTTTGTTTTCTTATTGATCAGTGCCAACATAACACAATTAATTCAAAACTCTCTTTTTATTGTTCTGTTTTTATATTTAGCGATTTTTGTACTCGATAATACACTGTTCCTTGTGGGATCGATATTCGTCCTTAGGAACAATTATTACTTCTGACAAACGCGGTGCACTTGTCGTGGAAAGTCATAAGTTTTTGGCGCCGTTGCCGGGTAACAGGTTGAGTCGTTGGGTATATTTTCCTAAATATGGTAAATATTTTAATTGTTTTGATTTTTTTATTTTATTTTATTAGAAATTAGATTTGATTTTATTTTATTATAGATTTGCTGTTTTAAAAAAGAAAGTTGTTGTTTTTATTTTCTTTTCTTTTCTTTACGTTATTGATTTTAGTTTACTTTTATTTTTATTTTATTTTGAGTTTTCTTTTCTTTACGTTACTGATTTTAGTTTACTTTTATTTTTATTTTATTTTGAGTTTGAGTTTGTTTTGTTTTATTATATTTTATTTTAGTTTTTTTTATTAGTTTACCTAATTTTATTTAGGTTTACGTAATTGTTATTTCTTTGTTTTAATTAATTATTTTTTATTACTAGTTTTAGTTTTTATTCCTACCTAAGCTAGTTCGTTAGAATATTAGTTAGTTGTTTACAATTATAGTTTTCAGTTTTATTCTTTTTTAGCTTTATTTTATTTTATTCCTAGTATTTTTTATTTTTTTAAGTACTTCATTTCTTGTTTTTAGTGTTTTTTTTATTCTGTTTTTAGTTTTTATTTTATCTATATTTTTTATTTTTTTTAATATTTTTGTTATTTTTCTCTTAATGTCATTTTAGTGTTTTGTTTTTGTTTTTGTTTTATTTTTATTTTATTTTGCATATTTGTTTTTATTTTTATCTTCAAATTACTTGAGGCATTGTCCACTAAGAAGTGTATGCTCAGCAGGGGGTACGAGTCTACGAATGACCATGCGAAAGCACCCATGTTCTCCGATATCACATGAGCTCTTCGAGCTCTTTTCCCAACAAGGTGTCGAGCTTAAAGCTCTTCCATTTTATCTCCCTTTCCTAAACCTCTCCAGCAAGTTCAGACCGCCTCTCATTGACAACTTCTACCTCCGCAATCCATTCTGGCTTTCCTGCCTGAACAGTGATTGCATAAGTTCCTCTCCTATTCTTAAGGTTACTCTCATAGCACTTTCGCGTTGTCTTCTAGTCGGACATAATAGTAATCACTCCACCCTCAGTAGAGGGCACTTCATCTTCATATGGGTTGTTGAGGCCACCGCACCCAATCTGTTCAGGGAAGGTCGCCCCAAAAGCAAATTGTAAGCGGAGGACACGTTAACAACGAGGTACCTAATGGTGATCGTCCTGGTCGTGGTGTCGTCATATAAGGTTGTCCTTATCTCAACGTACCCTCGCACTTCTACCTGGTCTCCAACAAAGTCGACCAAGAACCCATCGTATGGCCTCAGCTGGTCAGGGGACAACTGCATACTATTGAATGTTCCCTACAACATCTCATCAGTCGAGCTCCCTTGATCAATAAAGACTTTGTGCACCTTCCTTCCTACGGTGACAACAGATATCACCACCGGCGGAACAATGTCTTCCAGGTCGGAGCTCGCGAAGCAGAGAGTGGGCTATAGAGGATGATCAGGTCTCCTCGCCTCCAGAGACATCACTGCTCGAGTTTCCTCCTTCTGAAAATCCTCCCGAGATGGAGTTCAGCTCTCCATGGATTGGTATCTCATGTGCTTGGTCCCTAAGAGCGACCTCTTCATTTGGTTCTCCCTGGTTAGCCTCAAGATACTCCTTCAGGAACCCTCCTTCACCAAGCTAGCCAGTTGGTGGCCCAAAGCTATGCATCGCTCGACATTATGCTCAAATTCCTTGTGGAACTCACATCAGACATCCCTCTGTGATCGCAGATTCTGATCTGTCTTCTGGGGAACTTTAGCTTGTTTGCTACCCCTGCATACTCAACAATTCTTTGTATGATACTCGGAACTTGGGATGAGTATTTGACTCCTCCCTGCCCTTTGTCTTGGGCCCGAGAATATAATCTCAACTGAAAGCATAACAGAAAAATATTTTGCCTGGGGGCACCTTTACTCACGATGCTAACAACAGAAGAGAATCTCGTGCACTTTTATTCACGGGTACTTTCTACTAAGTTAATATCTTTATATACTCAAATAACGGATTTATGCATGTATTTATTTTACTAACAACTTTGCATCTATCAACATATATACTTGACGAACAACTTAATATATATTGACGCATATATTTAACTAACAACTTTATATTAGCATCTGACCAAACTCATTATTTTCTCTACTTTAATTATTTTCCACCGAGCCTACAAATGAAACTGGGTTGAGCCCATGACCCGCTTTTGGACTCAAACCTGAGCTGACCACAACCAAATGCTTGGACCAAGGTCCAGAGCATTCCTATCCAATACATATTTATATTTACATTTAATACAATAGAGTTTTCTAATTACAATATTTAAATTATTTATTTCTATATAAAAATTGATAATTTTTACATATATTCAAAATTTTACATGTAAATTATTTTTTCGTCAAATAACTCATTTTTTTCATAAATTAATTATTAGACTATATCGGATTATACTACTAATAATTTTTATTCATTTATATTTACAAAAATATACGTAATAAGGTAAATTTGTAATATTACATTCATCACAAATAAAAAATAAATATTTGTCACATTCATCACATCACTAACAAACTTCAATAAATTTTCCTCACAAATTCTATAGTTGTCAGGAGTGCTCGAGACCTCGGTCCAAGCGTTTAGGTATGGTCAGGTCGGTTTTTGGGCAAATATGGGTCCAAAGGGTGGGCCATGAACTTAGCCCATAGACAACTCGAAAAAGATAGTTAAAATAGAAGGAATATTTTGATTGTTTATAATACATCCGCTAAATAAATACCAATAAAAGTGGTTGGGAACAAAGTAGTTAGCACCCGAGAATAAAGGTGCAGGTGAACAAAATGTTTTATTGTTGTTAACAGAATGCTCTCACTGACTTGATTGTCGGAGTGTGATCAACAGGTATAGACTCCTTTGTTCTAGTGAAGTGGCATCTTGAAGCAACAATTGGAGACAAGCAGAAAAGGAGCTTGCTTGCCCATTCAGTCCGTCCGAGGTCAACCGACAAAAACATTTAGCGCCCACCGTGGTGCCTGATAAAACTTGATCCCATTCACATTTGCGACTGAGACTTCCGACGTGATGAGCGACTGAGCCTTCTGACGTGATGAGAAACACCAGGCAAGGCCCGCTGGGATTTGAAGGAAGCGATTATAACAACTAATGGAGGCCAAGAGGCGAACAAATAATATCGAAGAGAGCAAGGCGAATCCAAAAATAAGCCAAGGCCGAGTAGGAGCAGCTACAAGCAGAAGCCTAAACTGAGCAAGATCTCCTTCAAGATCGTCTAATGGCAGAAATCGAGGCCTCCCGGATAACTCTGGAGGAACACGCGCAAACTAATGAGGAGTTGTGCAAAACCAATGAGGTATTGCAGGAGAGCCTGCAACGATGTGACCGACGTTCCACTAAGGAATGTTCTCCGAACTTGTCAACTAGAGATGACCCCAAGCCATTTTCGTAGCAAATCATAGATGAGCCCGTGCCACCTCATTATCTCACACCTAAAATTTCCCTCTTCTCTGGCGTAGAAGATCTTGAAAATGATCTCACGGCATTCAAGGCTATCATCTCTGGAGGATCGGATGCCATCCGATGTAAAATGGTCATGGGTACTTTTACAGGCACATCCCTATAATGGTTTAGTAGAATTCCAAATGGTCACATCACCTCTTTCCCTTAGTTCTCCAAGATGTTTAGAGAACTGATACAAACCAAGCCAACAAGGACATGACTAAGGATGCAAATTATCATTCACACTATGAGAAGTCATCTCCACTATCAAGTGAAGACCTCGCCAGAGGGAGAAATGGACAAAGACCAGCATCTAATGTTCTTTTTGCTTGTCTTCTTAAGAATTAAACAAGTTATAAATAAATTGGGCTCAATCTAGGGGTCCAAATAGCAAGATAAGTTAGAGTGGGTTCATATAGCTTAAAATGGAGTGTTCTTAGTGAAATGGGCTTGTTCCAAGCCCACTTTTTCAAGATAAGGCATCTAGGTTTAGGTGAGATGACCTAACTTCTAGAACATTAAGCTTAGGGTGCGGTTTTGACTAAAGTCAATGCCTAAGGCCACCCTTTTTTAGTGTTTTCCATCTTACCCTTGCTTCAAGTTTCCCAAGGCACCATATCCTATAAATAGGGTGTCATACTCCTTGTATTTTTCATGTTGAAATATATAGAAGAAGGAAAACTCTGCACAATTTGTGTGAGGATTGTTTTCTCTAACAATAGGTCTTATCTTGAGTGAGTTTGAGAGCTCTCAAGTGGAAACCCTCTACACTCATCTTGGAGGAAACCATACTCCAAGTGGCATGTCCCTTCTTAATTTCACACCCTAAACTTTCTTCTTCCATCCTTTTCCTTCATTTCCATTACGCCACTTTATTCTTGTGTTTTATACTTGTTACAATTCGGTTTTCCTTTGTGTTTTTGTGTTGTTCTTCCATTTAGCATTTGGCCATGCCCATCTTAATTGTTTCCTTTCATGTCTTTCAATTTCTGCAATGCATCATCACTAACACCTTATCTTGATTTTCCTCTTTGTCTTTGGAAGTGAACCTTCACACTTACTTAACCACTTGGTTAAGTTCGTGTCCAGTGGGGATCTTCCCTAGGTCTCACCATATACTTGTTAAAAATATCAATCATAAGTAAAGTGTCACCTCTAAAAATCGAACAATCTAAAATCAACTCATATCAAGAATAGTTCTCGGCTAATATTTCAGTGTCAAACAAAGGGAGGGGGAGGCACTAAAAGAATATCTGAATAGATTTTTGGCGGTCACGGTAAGGCTTCAAACATACGATGAAGAGGTGATGGTCACTGCCTTCGTACAAGGGATGACAGCAAGACCGTTCAGCAATTTGTTAATCAGGAATCCAACGGAGACATTCTCCGAGATACGTGAACGAGTTGTCGCCCACATCGAGGCGAAAGAGGTTGTACTCAGGAAGAATGGTAGCTCGCGCTCAATGCAACCTAGGCCCAAAGAGAGAGCAACCAAGATCAGTCCTCAAGGGTCAACAAAACCTCTGCTGAGAAGAGAACGGACCCAAGGTACGTCCCATATGTAGCCAAGAGAGGTGAGCCCAAGACGAAGGCCAGGTAAGGGACAACAACCAGGCCCAAATTTCTAGTATCCTATAAAGAGCTCTTGAGCACGCCAAGGGTAGCGGATAAGCTAAAGTTTTCCCATAAGACAGTGGATACAAGGAGACCTGATCATCCTCCAGAGCCCACTCTCTACTTCACGAGTTCGAATTTGGAAGACGTGTTACCTCACAAGGATGATCCGGTGGTGATATCCGTTGTTACCGCAAGGCGAAAGGTACACAGAGTTTTGGTTGACCAGGGATCAGCCGATGTGATATTCTGGGGAACGTTCACCAACTTGCAGCTATTCCCGGATCAGTTGAGGCCACACAACAGATGTTTGGTCGATTTCATGAGAGATAAGGCAGAAGTCTGAGGGTACGTTGAGCTGAGGACGAACTTTTCTGATGAAATCACGACCAAAACAGTTATCATCAGGTACATCGTTGTTAACGTGTCTTATGCTTACAACTTACTTTTGGGGCGACCTTCCCTGCACAGGTTGGGTGCAGTAGCCTCAACCGCTCATATGAAGATGAAGTTTCCTTCTTATGAAGGAGGGGTGATCACCATAAAGGTCGATCAGAAGACTGTTAGGATTGATGGCTAGAACAAGAGGGGGGGTGAATTGTTTATAAAAGATTTTCACAAATACTTTCCTTAGAATGAATCTTTAACAATCAATTCAGATAAGTAATTCAGAAAGCCAATCAAATAGTCAAACAGAAAATGATATCAGAAATTCAATTGGTTAAAAGCACGATTTAACCGGTTGTTTATGACAACGGAAATATCAAACAGTTATGGAGAGAAGTGATAGAGAGATTTACACACAAGGTTTATACTGGTTCACTCAATCCCAAAGCTACATCCAGTCCTCAGTTAAACCACTGAGTATTCCACTATGTAACCAATCACAGATTACAAACACACACACCACAAAGAGGTGACTTTGAATCCCACAAAGCCTACTCACCATCTTTGCACACAACAAACACCTCAAGGCATAATCACACTAACTTTACAGGATTTTACAAACAGTTTTACAGAGTGTAATATAAACAATTACAAGAAACTAAGCAAGGATAGAAAACACTTGGAATTACAGTACACCAGAAACCCTATTGATCAGTTCTTGAATCACAGCAAAGCCCAAAGACAATCTTGATAAACTTGGAAAAACACCCTTTCACAAACAGTTGATAATCTCTCAAATTGATCTCAAATTAGAGTGTAAAACTTTCTCTCTTTCGTATTTCAAACATTTGAAGGAAGGCTATATTTATAACCTTTGAAAAACTACCGTTTAAGGCAGATTTAAAAAACTGAAACAATTAAAACAAGTTTTCAAAAAGTTGTTAAGAAAACTTACATTTAATCGGTTGAAACTGTGATTTAACCGGTTGAATGGTTTCATCCGTTATACAACTGATTCAAAAAACAGTTTCAAAAACTCTTTTGCCTGCTAAGTGACAAACAACCTATTGTCTCGAAACTTTAATCGGTTGTTTTTCCCTTTGCATGGAAAAACAATTTAATCTTTAAAACAGATTTAAAACAATTTAATCTTTTGTTTGAGAATCAAGACTGATCTTACAAAGATTCTAAACCCCTTAACTAAACCCAAATCTAAAACACAACACAGCTTCAGGCTCCATGAGGATTTGAAACATCAAAGCTTCCCATCTTCAACAAAGACGACACGAAAATGTTATGAGAGTAGTTTGAAGAATCGAAGGGGAACTTACGTAATCACCATCCAAGCAGGAGAGTTAGGGTGGATTGCGGAGGCGGATGTCATTAATGAGAAACGACCTGGACCTACTGGAGAAGTTCAGGAGAGAGAAATAAATGGGAAGAAGTTCAAGCTCAACACCTCGTTGTGCAAGGAGTTAGAAGAGAAGATAGTCGATATGATATCGAAGAACATGAATGCTTTCGCATGGTCATCCGCAAACATGCCCGGGATAGACCCATATTTCCTATGCCATTGGCTTACCATTGATGAAAAGGTCAAACTCGTGGTTCACAGGCAAAGAATATTCAATGAAGATAAGCGCCTCATCATCCGAAAAGAGACTCAGAAGCTCTTGGATGTTGGCCACGAAAGGGAGATTCAATACCCTGAGCGGTTGGCAAATGTTGTGTTGGTACATAAGACCAACGGGAAGTGAACGATGTGTGTTGACTTCACTAATTTGAACAAGGCTTGTCCCAAGGATTCTTACCCACTTCAAAGCATAGACTTCTTGGTTGAAAACGTGTCGATTGTTAAGTTTCCTAGACGCGTTCTCGGGGTATAATCAGATTCGTATGCACTCAAAGGACGAGAGTAAAACAGCCTTTATGGCTGAGTTCGCCAGTTACTGCTACAAGGTCATGCCATTTGGCCTGAAAAATGTTGGCGCAACTTATCAAAGGCTGATGAGTCGGATCCTCACCCCAATGCTCGGGCGAAACGTTCAAGCATATGTAGACGACATGGTCGTCACATCGGAAAGGAAAGATCAACATATTGCAGACCTAGAAGAACTATTTGCAACAATAGTGAAGTACAATCTAAAGCTTAATCCACACAAGTGTGTGTTCAGGGTAGAAGAAGGAAAGTTTCTTGGCTTCCTATTGACTGAAAGGATAGAGGAAAACCCCGACAAGTGTGCGAAAACCATAGGGATGAGAAGCCCAGTCAATGTGAAGGAAGTACAATAGTTGATCGGGCGCATGGCCACCCTATCTCGTTTCTTGTCGGCCAGTGGAGATAAAGGGTACCCCTACTTCCAATGTCTTAAGAAGAACAACCGTTTTGCATGGACTAGTGAATGCAAAGAAGCTTTCAAGAAGTTGAAAGAGTACTTGGCCAGTCCCCCTATTCTTGGTAAGCCAGTCCCAGGAATCCCTATTTGTATTTATTTAGCGATTACAGATCGGGCAATTAGCTCGGTCATTTTGCAAGATCAGGATAGGATTCAGAAGCCAATCTATTTTTTAAGTAAGGTATTGCATGGACTAGAGACTCGATACCAAGCTATCGAGAAGGTTTCCCTGGTTGTGGTGTTCGCAGCTCGACGGCTTCGCCATTATTTACAGAGCTTCACCGTTATTGTCATGAACGACCTTCCCATACGTAAGGTCCTCCAAAATCCTGATATAGCAGGTCGAATGGTTCGTTGGGCGGTTGAGCTATTCGAGTTTGACATACAGTATGAACCACGAGGGTCAATCAAAGGCCAGATGTACGCAAACTTTATGGTGGAACTTTCATCCAAGGACTCTCAACCTGATCCTAATGAGTTCCAATGGGTCCTTTCGGTAGGTGGATCCTCCAACCAACAAGGGAGTGAAGCTAAGGTCATTTTAGAAGGACCCAACGAGCTCTTAATCGAGCAAGCCCTAAGGTTTGCGTTTAAAGCGAGCAATAATTAAGCTGAGTACGAAGCCTTGATAGCAAGGATGTTGCTAGCCAAAGAGTTGGGAGCTCGGAGCTTACTGGTAAAGAGTGACTCATTGCTCGTCACCAAGAAAATCATAGGCGAGTATCATGCCAAGGACCCGCAGCTAGCTTCATACCTGAGATACGTAAGGATCTTGAGAGCAGTTTTCTCTATGTTTGACCTTGTTCATGTTCCCAGAGATTAGAACTCCCAAGCAGACCTGTTGTCTAAGCTAGCTAGCTTAGGGAAGGAAGGTCGGTAGAGGTCAGTGATCCAGGAGACATTGAAGTCACCTAGGACCGCTGTAGAAGGGTTGTTCGAAGTCAACCACTTAAAGGTCTTAGGGATAAGCTTGTGCAAGGGGAGAAGGCATCGATCGATGATTCAAGAAACCTTGAAAGGCCCAAGAATAACCATCCATGAGTTATTTGAGGATGAATTTCTTAAAGTTTTGCAGGTCAATGCCATAGAGACTTGGATAACCCTCTACAAGCGTTACCTTGTTGATGGGTTACTTCCTGCCAAGCCTACGGAGGCCAAGATTGTTAAGGGGAATGCAAGGCGGTATACCCTGATAGAAACCTTTTTCGTCATGGTTATACTTACTCAATCCTCACATGTGTAAGTTGGAGTATTCGAGGAGGGGAGCTTCCTCTCGCCTTTTTCTCTTGAAAACCAAGCCTGAGTTGGTTTGCTCGTCCTGGTCAGATTGGACTCGAGCAACCTCTATAGGGGCCTTCCTTTTGGGTGCCAACGAATCTGCTCACGTTGGTAGCTTTTCTCATCTTTCTAACGCGCTCAGCCATCTCCGCTTTGCCAATGTTGGAAAACATCCTTTCTGCAAAGAATAAGACAAGTAAGTGGTTAATAACATAGGTATAGGTACCTTTACAAGGGAAGGAATTGAGGAGTACCGGTATAAGCCTTCAAGGTGCCGGGGAGATACTCTTTAGTCAGTAGATAAGAGGTGTCAAAGACAACCTTCACGCTTGTCAAAAATTCA
The DNA here is from genome assembly GCF_000499845.2 of Phaseolus vulgaris. Taxonomy (NCBI): domain Eukaryota; kingdom Viridiplantae; phylum Streptophyta; class Magnoliopsida; order Fabales; family Fabaceae; genus Phaseolus; species Phaseolus vulgaris. Next base: position 30,475,343 of record NC_023752.2, on the reverse strand, counting down.
CATATACCCTAGTCTTTTAGAGATAAATCTTTCAAGCGCCGAACACTCTGGAATTTAGGCTCAGGGGTCCAATACATGAGAAATCCATCCAAAAGGGTCAGATCTCCTGTTGAAGCTCGGACTTTAACAAATTTACCTTTAAAAATTTTGTATGAAGACTGAAAGAGGGTAAGCAAAGCTCTTCCAAGGCTCCCTAAGACGTAAATGGATTGTGTAATAAGAAACCTCTTTTAAAAGCTCTTTTATGGCCCAAGGATACATTGAACCATAATCCATCGCAGACATAACTAGAACACAAGCATAAACATAAACAAAATACAAACACAGTTCAGGCCAGGCAGAGAAAGCGAATCAAAATAAGATTATAGTTCAGGAAATGCAATCGGTAAGATGAACAAGTAATTGGCAATAGAGATTAAGGGAGGAAAAATACTTGGTGCAACGGAGGTGGGTGATAGCTCGACGGTGAGAAGAAGTGCAAAGAAAGTTTTTTGAGTAAGAGAAAGTTCTGAGAGTAGAAGTTTGCGTAACGAGTAAGGGAGGACAAATTGGGTTTTTAATTATTTGAAAAAAGGAGATGAAGCGGAAGCGCTCCTTCGCCGTAGATACACGTGCCACGAGAAGCTCCAGATTTAGTATGGTGGGATGTCTCATCAGAAGACTCTTCGGTAACCGCGCCTCACCTACCCTATGCAAAAGTGTCACATCAGTTGCCAACGCTGGAAAGACTCTTCACCTAGCCAAGCTCGGCTCAAGTCTAAGGGGCTTGTGTATTGGCCAGGAGTGCTTGGGACCTCGGTCCAAGCGTTTAGGTATGGCCAACTATGTTTTTGGGCAAACATGGGCCCAAAGGGTGGGTCATGAGCTCGGCCCAGATGTTGATAGACAGCTTGAAAAAGATAGTTAAAATAGAAGGAATATTCTGATTGTTTATAATACATGTGCTAATTAAATACCAATAAAAACTGTTGGGAATAAAGTAGTGATGTAAGCCAAATATACATGAAGATGACCAAGGATGCTATACTTGAAGGGTCATCTCAACAAGCAAATAAAGACTTCATCAATAGAAGAAATGGACAAGGCCTAAACCATTTGAAGTTCTTCTTATTAGTCTTCTCAAAATGAGGCCCAAGCTCAATTAATATCTTTTTGTAATATTTTTAGAATAGTTTTAAAATAAAATAAAAATAAAGGAAAGGAGCATAGGACTTAGGAAGAGTAGTTCCAAAAGTCACTTTTGGAAGCTTGAGACTTGTTGGGCGGCATTTGCATGTGCCTTTGTCTTCTCATGCCTTTTCATTTTCCTTTTTGCCTTTTGAATGACCGGCCCTCTATTACTATATAAGGAGGAGCCTGGCTTTTGTAAAAACAAGTTGAATATTGAAATTGAAAGTGAAGTTACTCTCTTGAATTTGAGTGGTTTCTTTGTGAGACTTGCTCTCCTTCTCTTTGTCTTATCTTGTGGGTCTTGGGAATCCTCAAGTGGCGGCACTCTCACTCATCTTGGAGTCTTCCACCATCCAAGTGGCATGATCATTCCCATTGTCTTCAACCACATAAGTTTCTTCAACTCTTCATCTTCTTCTTCCATACCCATTCTATATCAAAAACTCTAAAACATGTTTTGTTTCTTGTTCTTGATTTTCAATCGGTCAAATGTTGCTATTGAATGTTTCTAATCAATAGTTTGTCATTGGTTCTTGTTTTAATCTGTTGGAATTACTTGTTGATGTTCTATTCGGTTCATGTTCTTGAAATGAGTTTCTTGATTTGTGTTCTTGAATTGCTTGTAGAATCTTGATCCAATTCTTCAAAGTGTCATTTAATGCTTCATCTCTTAATCAACTCACATCAAGTAGTTAGCACTCGAGAATAAAGGTGCAGGTGAACAAAATGTTTTATTGCTGTTAAGCACCCTAGAATAAAGGTGCATGTAAACAATATGTTTTTTCTGTTATGATTATATGTTTTCGGTTGAGATTATATTGTTATTATAGTAAAAAGTGTTGAAGGGATATATATAAAAGGGGCTTGAGACCCCAAGTAAAGGTACGATATTTCTGAATACTTAAGACTGAAACAAATTTGATATTTGAATGCTCTCACTAACTTGATCGTCGGAATGTGATCAACAGATAGAACCTCTTTTGTTCCAGTAAAACAGCATCTTGAAACAACAATCGGAAACAAAGTAGAAGAGGAGTTTGCTCATTCAATTCGTCTGAAATCAACTAGAAAAAATAAATTCACTATAAAATACTCATAAAAAAGAACAACTTTCTTCATACTTTTCTCTCAAATTCATATTCATCTTCTCTTTAAATACTCACAATTTTACTCATTAATCTAAACATAACCTAAATATATAAAAATAAATAAATAAATAAAAATCCTACCAGAAATCGAATGGGGAACCGATTTCCAGCGAGGCAAAAGAAAAAAATTTGCACATTTGAAGGAGGACATGTTTCTCTTCATCTCGTGTAAAAAGGTGTAAATAAATTAGGAGGGGTTCAATGTAAAATTTATTTGTTTTATTAAACAGTCACTTCATACTTTTTAAAATATTAAAAGTATATTTTATTTATATTTTTTTTTTGGAACGTGTAGTCAGAAAAATTCAATTACAAAATTTAAAAGGTACTATTATCATATTTATAATTTAAACTAAATTTCTTTAAAAAATATATATTATAAACTATAAAATTGATAATACATTTTTAAATTACAAAATAAAATATTACAGGATAAATTATAAAATTTAGAGGGTATTTTTAGATAGAAAAGTATTTTCTGAATTTTTATTATTCAAAATATATTTTTCTAAAAAATATTTTAAATTGTAAAATTTTGTTTAAATTTTAAATTATTTTATGAAATCTATAATTTAGTATATACAAATAAAAAAATATAATTAAAATATATTTTTTAAAACATAAAATAAATTTTTCGCCGACCTAGAAGCTAGGGACAAGAGAAGAGAGGATAATTTAGAAAAGAGACAGTAGAGTTTGGTTGGACAGAAGAAAAAATGGGAGGTGCAGACAAAGAGGGGTTAAGTTTTAGGATGACACAAGTAAGGGAGCTATTGTGTGACGATCGTACCGCACCATACCTGCCATCAATCAGGAGCAGCAGGTGTGCCAGAACTGAATACGCAGCCAAGCCAAACCACCCTCTCCTCTGCACTCACCTCACCCTCTCTCTCTCTCTCACCACTTTCTTTTCCCTCACCATTAACCCCGCTCAAATCATTGCGTTTAACTAATCCAACAACAAATGTTTTTCACTCTTTGAATCAAACATAATCTGTTTTCATAAAATATTACCACTGTAAAAATAGTCTGAATAGTTTATTAGATAGGGTTTTTTTATCACATCAAGCATTTATGATGGGGGAGGAGGTAAATGAACGAAGGCGGCTCAAAAGACAGTAGAAAGAAATGATAAGCAAATGTGGAAGAAAAAGAAATGAATAATAATAAAGAGGAGTAATAGGTAGGGATATAGGTACTGAGTAGATGCAGATAGGTAGATGCGTAGCATTTGTACCAGATCATGAAGCAAACCATCTACATACCTATTCTATATAATCTCATCATCATAACTATATCCTTTCCTCCTCCCAACATTTCCTCTTCTGACACCATATTTTTCTAAAAAAAAAACTCCCATTTATCCTCTTTTTCAACAACCCTTCCATTCAACTTTCTACCTCAAAACCAATATGTAATATTCTTTTTTATAAAATTTTATTACTATTTAATATTTTAATCTGCTAAAATTAAACAATTTTAATTTTCAATTGATATATTTTTTAATTCCTCAAAAAAATTTCATATATAATAAAGTATTCGTTACTTATTCTCTCGTAAAAAAAATTATTAAAAAGGTCAGATAGCAATGTTTAAACCATCATATACTTGTCTTGTAAACTTCTAACAGATTTGTCAACATTTTTTTTCTTTTTTCACGTACTAACAACAGATTGAAACGGGAGAACTAAATATAAAATTAAATTTAATTTATATATATATATATATATTAAATTTGGGACAAGTTAGTTTATTTTCCAAACATAAAATTAATAATTTTAATCCTTACAATTTCTCTGAAGTCTTTTCAATGTAAATTTTGTTTAAAATGGAATTTACATTAAAAATGGAATTTACATTATAAAAAATTTAACATATAAAAAAATAATTTTGGGTGAGTTTATACAAAAGAAAAAGGATAAATTAATTAATCAATCTCTTTTTTAATACTACAATAATATATTATGGAACTATATATATGTTTACTTTTTTTTAAATATTATTTAATAATATTTAGACTTCATATAAATTAGAAAACTTTAGAATGTTGATATATGTAAAAATTTATAGTGATATAAATTTTTATTAAAAAACGTTTGTATATACACAAAAAGAAGTTTAAGCAAATTTTAAATTATAATATGTTCTAAATTATTTATAGATGAAATATGTTTTATTTATTATTTTAAAGGACAACTAAATCACTTATTTTGGTTATTTTATTAGATAAATTTATACAGTACATTCACTAAACTTTATATCTTAAAATATAGTTTATATTTTTATAATTTATTTAAATAAAATTATTGACAAATCATCAAGCTTAAATATTAATAAAAAAACAATTAAAACGCGTGAAACACGTTACACTTGTCCAATTTTATGTATATGAAAAAATTGTAGACTAGAGTCTCAACCTCCTAACCTAGTAATAGTAACGTACAAAGAAATCTATTAAAATAATAGCAGTTCAAAGTTATCTAAAACCCGTGATTAATCTCTTTTATAAATAAAATATTTGTATTAGATGAGTGTCATCTCTAGGTTAAACATAAGAAAAACGTATTTAACTCTTTTAATTATAAGGTATCATTGTTGATCAAAATGAGAGTAAATAGATTTTTTTTAAAATTTATATAGTCTTTAAAATTCAAAAACTTTTTAGGTTGAGAAAAAATATTTTACTCAAATATGGTCAAAATAAACACTTAAAAAACAAAATAAAGTATTTCATGATAAAATATGTAAAATTAAAATAAAATATCATATAAATAACTTATAATTTATTAAATATATAAGTGGAATGTCTAATGGTATTTGAAATAGGAAGACGAGTATTTTTTTTTCAAATTAAAAAAAGTATTCTTAACTTTTAGGATAAAAGCAAACTTCGAAATTAATGAATTAAAAATGTATTTAAGTCAAAACTTGTGTTTCCTAAGAGGATCAAGTGGTAACTAGTTATATTCATTAATCAAGTAGTTTAGATTCCAATTCTGGAATGGCTAATTGGATATGAAATCATGTGATGTGGTAAAGAGAAAAGTTAGATTTGAAAAAATGAAGGTGTGATGGTTGCGGATAAAATTATAAACAATTTTATTTTTAAAAAAATAAAAATAAAAGTAAAATTAATATAAATATTAAATTTTAATCTATTAAAATAAACAGCATGATAGAAATTACATATCCACACCACGTTACCGCGCCTGTGGATGCTTTAGTTGATTAGAAAAGATATAGAGAATTTTTTTTGCCTAAATAATAGAGATTTCAAAAGAAAAAAACCGAATGGATCAAAGGAGAGATTATTTCTCAAATCTCTCTTCTCATGATTGAAACTCCACCCAGAACATATGAAGTTGGGTATGTAATATTTCATATACTCTTGAGTACGAAACAAAAAGATAAGCATTGGACGATGACACATTAGTTCATGATAATTGTTTTACAAGTTGATCCATTTTATTATTGTATTTCTTTTTATATGTGCAATAAGGAAGGAGGTTGTGAGTTCTTTTTCATTATTCAAAAGAAAAAATTTGTGTTGATTCTAGTAAATTTTTATATTTTTCCTAAATACTTTTACATGCATATTTTATTACCATATATAATATTAAAAATTAAATATTACATAAATTTATTTAATAATTTTAAAAATATTTAATTATACTATTAATAATTAACATATAATTATAAATAATAAAATAAAATTATAATATTCACAAAAGATATATAATTATATAAAATAACAAATATATATAATAATGTTCCCGCTGGTTGACCGGATCGTCTTCGCGTGTGGCTTGTCCTCACGAGCTAGGGCACCTTCGTTTTGCTCCGTCTGTGAGTACCTGAAAGAAGTGAACAAAGGGGCGCTCTCGCGGCCGTTTGCACTCTGACGATCAAGTCAGCTAGCGAGAAACATTAAAAGGTGACGCACCCCAATATCGGAACACCGTAAAGAATGCTCTGAGGGTGGTCAGAAATAACTGTACTGAAGGGCTAGAATTGTGTTGCCTTAATTGCCTTGTGCTCACAGCTAGGTGTGCTGTCAAGAACAATTAGGGTTTGTGCTCTGTGTGACTATGAGAATTAGGTTAAAACTCCCTCCTTTCAAATACTCCCAAGGTCCCATTTTATACATCTCTCATCATTAAAGCGCATTAAAGCGCATTGAAAGCGTATAAAAGCATTCCTTGGAATATACGAATCTTAACTTACTTAACGCGTACCTTGGCAAACTTTCCCTGAAACCTTTAATGAGCACGTGGGCATTGTCACGTGCCCCTCTGACTTGATCGTTATTCTGTGCAGAGGGTCCCACAGCGCCGCCACCCAACTTAGGGTTATTCCATCGTGTGAGCCCTCTTTTCTACGAAGTGCTTCTGTCACGTGGGTTGACTTTTTGGGCGCCAACTCATGCGCCCCAATCACTGATCACTTTCCCTGGGGGTGTATCTTCCTTTCTCTCGTACCATGCACGTAGTTCTCCCCTGGTTATGGCCCTCTCATGGGTCGTATCTGTTCCAGGGTCTCCCAGCGGTGGCGTGGATACTTCACGAGTCAGGGTATCCCCTACTGGTCCTAGAACTTGTGGCCTTGAAGCCACCTTTCTCTTCTCTTTGCTACTGCTCTAGACTGTCGAGGCCCGACGTCTTACTTGGGCGATGTCTTACTTGGCGACGTCTTACTTTAGGGCGACGTCTTACTTTGGCGATGTCACGAGCGGTCGACCTGTTGACTTTCCTTCCTTAGGTCCCTTGAGGGGTCCCACCATGTGTTGACTTTGACTTCTGGTCAACGTCCGGGTACGGGACGGTACAAATAATAAATATTATTTTTATAAATTTTTTAATATATTTAATAAATTTATTTCAATTTAACACAAAATTATTTTCTATTATATTTTTTAATTTTTTAGTAAAATATACAAATAATTATGGATATTATATATTAGAAAATTTTAATTAACTTAAACCTAAAAAGAAATATATCATAATTCATTATTCAAATATTTTTTAATAACAATGATAAATTTGTAAACTTACTTTTACACCTTTAAAATAGTTTTTAAATTTTTTTCCAACTATTACATCACTCGCAAAATTCAATAAACTATCTTCACAAATCTATTCTATCATCCTTAACGGTGTGTTTGTTTCAACCTAAACACTGTATACAACGATGGAAAAGCGTGGATTGGTTTTGTTTGGATCAAGGGGATTGCAAGTATTCAGGGACAAAGAAATGCGGGAGATAAGCATAAATGTATCATCTCTACATATAAGAAAAGTAAGAAAAGTTATACTAAAAAATTAAAAAGTCTTATTTATCCTTATATACATATAAATGTAATCTCTATATAAGTGTAATATCTATTTGCATGTGATATTTTTTTTCAATTTTTTTGACAACCATCCAGCAACATGAGGAATACGAGACAAGGCGCGACTGCGCTAGAAGGAGGAGACAACGTCACCATGCAACAACTCATAGAGACCATTCGTGCTCTTCAGCAAGCAGTGGCGGCGTCCAAGGATGATCAGGACAGGATTCTGGCTGAAGTTCAAGTCGAACAAGCGGCTAGCCAAAACCGATTCCAGGTTTGACTTGGTCGCATCGCGAGCAAACAACGAAGATCTGCGCAGGACCAATGAGGAACTGCGCAGAGACTTACAACGCATGGGGGAACGTACGAATGATGAGCGAACTTCGCCCATACCAGTTAAGGCTCGCCCCATGCCCTTTTCCCAGGAAATCATGGACACGGTGATACCAGCCAGTTTCATGGTTCCAAAAATCACCTTCATAGGTGTAGAAGACCCGAAGGCCCACATCACAACTTTTCATACCCAGATGATGATCTCAAGAGGCACCGACGCCATGCACGGTAAGTTGTTTATGGGAACATTCTCAGGCACAACGTTGGACTGGTTCATCAGTCTTCCCGATGGACACATTACCTCATTTGAAAGCGCAATTCATTGTCAACAAGGCTCCCCCTCCCGTCTCGTTCGATCTCTTCAACGTAAAGCAATACCAGGGAGAGCCTTTGAAAGATTTCCTGAACAAATTCGGGGCACCGGTGGTGAAGTTGCACACTAAGGACGAAGACATGATGGTACACGCCTTTAGGTGAGGAGTACTGTTAAGACCTTTCAGTGATTCTTTGATAAGGTTTCGTCCAAAGACGTTCAACGAGATCCGTCGTCGAGTCGTAGCCCACATCGGTGCAGAGGAAGAGGTAACAAAAAAGCGTAGAAGTGTTGGCCCTGCTAGACCTCGGGGAACTGGTCATCCTCAGTCCATGAGGGTGCACGAGGCCACGACAGAGAAGAAAGCCCCGGGAAAGCATCCGCCGTATGAGACAAAAGCCTTAGACCAGGGCACGGACAAAGGAAGACGCTCCCACCAGACACAGCTTCCGGATGGACCTTAAAGAGCTAATTGTTATCCCCAATGTGGCGGACAGGCTGAAGTCACCCCTGAAGATCGACAGGAGACTGGGATCTAGCAAAGACACTTGGTAAGAATTCCACCAAGCCTTTGGTCACAACTTGCGTAACTGCTTAGCGCTGGGGCACTAGTTAGACGAATTGGTAAGGAATGGCTTCCTAAAGGAGTACCTACAAGAGAACCAAGGGGCCCCGACGTCAGTGGCCCCCACGGGGGATCAGGGGCATGAAATACCCATCCATGGAGAGATCAACACAATTAGTGGAGGATTCTCGGGAGAAGGATGTACCGCCTCCCAACGAAAGAAGTATGTTAAGGAGGTAATAGCGGTAGAAGCGGGAGAGCCCGACCAGTCCCAAGAACCCGACCTCTTCTTCATGAAGGCCGATATGCAGGACGAGGTTCCACATGACAACTTTCCAGTAGTGATCTCAGTGGTGACGACAAGAAGGAGAGTGTATCGAGTCCTCATCGATCAGGGGAGCTCAACGGATGTGATATTCTGGTCAACTTTCAATAAGCTGCAGCTGTCGCCCGATCAATTGAGACCTTACGATGACTGCCTATACGGTTTCGTTGGGGACCAAGTGGAGGTGCGAGGGCACATAGAGCTAAGGACAACTTTCACGGACGACACCGCATCCCGCACAGTTAACATAAGGTACCTTGTTGTCAACGCCCATTCAGCTTACAACATCCTTCTGGGTAGACCTGCCCTAAACAAAACAAAGGTCGTAGCCTCAACGAGGCATATGAAAATGAAGCTATCTTTCCTTGAGGGAACTGTGATAACAATCAAGTCTGACCAGAAGCTGACAAAGAAGTGCTATGAGAATAGCCTGAAGACGAAGAGAGGGGTGTGCACTGTCACCAACCAATCCCCAAGGGGAGAGGGGGTTACCCGAATAGAGGTCATGGAACCGGCGGAGGAGGTACTGGAAAGGGAGATTGGGGAAAGACGTTCAAGCTCGGCAGATCCTTAGCACGACACATGGATGCCTTCGCATGGTCTGCCTCAAACATGCCTGGCATAGACTCCGATTTCTTGTGCCATCGTCTCACCATGGACCCACAGGTTCGACCTGTGCGACAAAGACGAAGGAAGTTTAACAAAGAGAGGCGATTGATCATCAGACAGGAGACCCAGAAGTTATTGAGTGCTGATCACATAAGGGAAATCCAGTATCCCAAGTGGCTAGCCAACGTAGTGTTGGTCAAGAAGGCCAACGGTAAGTGGAGGATGTGCGTCGACTTCACAGATCTGAACAAAGCTTGCCCGAAAGACTCCTATCCGCTGCCTAGCATCGACACCCTGGTGGACAACGCGTCGGGGTGCAGACTTCTAAGCTTTCTGGATGCTTTCTCAGGATACAACCAAATCCGGATGCATCCTAGAGACGAGTGCAAGACGACGTTCATGACAAAACTGTCTTGTTATTGCTATAAGGTAATGTCCTTTGGGCTTAAAAATGCAGGCGCGCCTACCAGAGGTTGATAGATAAAGTGCTCGCCCCGATGATAGAGCGAAACGTTCAGGCTACGTGGATGACATGGTCGTCACCTCCCAGGTGAAGGACTAGCACGTGGCAGATTTAGAAGAGCTATTCACTACAATAGCCAAGTACAAATTGAAGCTAAACCCCGAAAAGTGTGTGTTTGGGATAGAGGCAGGAAAATTCTTAGGGTTCTTACTCACTGAGCGTGGGATAGAGGCAAACCCCGAGAAGTGCGCTGCGATTATAGCTATGAGGAGTATGATCTCGGTGAAAGAGGTGCAATAGTTGACAGGGCGAATGGTCGCTTTGTCCCGATTTGTGTCGGCAGGAGGGGATAGGGGACATCCCTATTTCCAGTGTTTGAAGAGGAACAACAGGTTTGTGTGGACTAAGGAGTGCGAAGAATCGTTTCTCAAGTTAAAAGAATACCTAGCCAGCCCTTGAAGAATCGTTTCTCAAGTTAAAAGAATACAACAAATGGGTAATTATGGAAGATGAAAGGAAATGGACTTATGTGGTTGATGATCATTGGAGTGTTTCACGCCACTTGAAGGGTGGAGAGGCTTCAAGATAAGTGGATGCCGCCACTTGAGAGTCCTAAGAACCTCCCAAGATAAGACTAGGAAGAATAGTAGAGAACAAGTCTCACACAACTCTCTCACAAATTTGGTATAGTTTCTTTACTCAAAAATTCAATTTCAACTTATGATACAAGGCACCATGTACCTCTATTTATACAAGCCAAGGGAGTTGGAAGAGTCACTCTTCTAGTTCCTTCTCTAATCTAGCGCCTAAAAGAGAAATGAGTAGGAAAAAAACACTTCTTCTAGCCTTTTCCTAAAACTAGCGCCTAAGATGCATTACACGAGAGGTGTATTTTGGTTTTCCTCTTTTTGGCATTCTCCTAAAGGCTACTCCTATATTATTTACAAATTTATACAAGGGTAATTACAAAAAGAGAAAGCATTTGATGCTCTTTACCCAAAACTTTAGCCTTACTCCTTGTAATCCTTCATTGAGGTTCTTGAGCTTGGGCCTCACTTTCCTCTTCTACTTGATCTCCATCATGCTCCCCGAGTTGGAGAGAATTCGTCCACAAATTTTGAAGACCTGTAGAAAAAGGAGTTAGATCACTGATATTAAAAGTATGACTACCAAGAAAAGTATCAGGCATATTTAACTCATAGGCATTATCATTAATCCTCTTGATGACCTGAAAAGGACCATCTCCATGACGCATAAGTTTTGACTCCTCTGAGTAGGGAAGTGATCCTTTCTCAAATGGAGCCAAACCCAATCACCACTTTCAAAGATTAATGCCTTTCTCCTTTTGTTGGCATTTTCAGCATACTTGCCAACTTTCTTCTCAATTTGTAGCTTGATGTGATTATGCAAGTCTTTTATAAAAGAAGCTTTATCAAAACCATCTTTGCATAGAACATCATCAAGTACAGGAATTGGAAGAAGATCGAGAGGTGTTAAAGGATTAAACCCATAAACAACCTCAAAAGGAGAGTGGGAAGTGGTAGAATTTACTACTCTATTATAAGCAAACTCAATATGAGGTAGTAAATTCTCCCATACCCTAGGGTTCCCAGAAATGAAGCATTTTAACATTTGACCCAAAGTTCTATTAACCACCTCAGTTTGACCACCAGTTTGGGGGTGGCAAGTAGTAGAAAACAAGAGATTTGTGCCAAGTTTGCCCCATAAGGTCCTCTAAAAGTGGCTTAAGAATTTAGAATCTCTATCAGAAACAATGCTTCTAGGAATCCCATGTAATCTAACAACTTCCTTAAAGAAGAGATTTGCAATATAACAAGCATCATCTACCTTGTGGCATGATATAAAATGAGTCATTTTAGAAAATTGATCCACAACCACAAAGAAAGAATCCATTCCTTTTGATGTCTTGGGAAAACCTAAGATAAAATCCACTGAAATATCTACCCAAGGCATAGTTGGAATGGGAAGAGTGGTATACAAGCCACGGGGTTGCACTCTAGACTTAGCCTTTCTACAGGCTATACATTTATCACAAAAGCTATGTACGGATTTTTGCATGTGAGACCAAAAGAAATGCTCATGTAATGTATCTAAAGTTTTTGCTACCCCAAAATGTCCCATTAATCCACCCTCATGTGCCTCCCTAACAAGAGATTGTCTAATAGAACCTTGTAGAACACAAAGGCGTTTATGTTTAAAAAGAAATCCATCTTGTAAGAAAAAATCTTTGTGTCCACCTTTAGCACACTCTTGATAGATGAGAGAAAAATCAAGATCGTCATGATAAAGCTCAAGTGGTATAATGTGGTATCATGAGTCTTAGGTGTCTTCTTGTGTTTGAGTTGATTTTGGCACTTTTAATTCAAGAACTTTACATTCTTGTTCTTTAATTTCATATACTTGTCATTAGCATTATGTTTATTTTCCTTATTTTGAGTACTTTGTTTCTATTTTAATTGTTGCAGTTCATTGTGTTTTTTTGTCATTTTGATTTTTGAATCTCTATAAGTTTTGTCAAGTCATGTTTCTCCCAAAATGTCATCAATTCTATGTAGTACTTTTCTTGATAATTTTAGTTGATTGCTTTTATTTGAGTGCAGTTTTATATTACTGTTTGTGATCCTTTGGTGCCTTTTATTTTTAGTTTTGAGTTCATGCTTGTGTGTTAGATCCATACAAGTTCTTAAACATCAATTCTATTGTGTCTTTTGAAGTTCTCAATTCTGTTTTTTCATTCCAAATTAGGTTTCCTCTGTTTTTCTTGATTTGTGTTCTTGAAATGGGTTTTCCATGGGTTCCTTGATTTGTGTTCTTAAATTGCTTGTAGAATCTTGATCCAATTCTTGAAAGTGTCTATTAATGCTTCATCTCTTAATCAACTCACATCACTATCAAAGGCCAGGTTTATGTAGATTTTGTAGTAGAACTCTCCACGGCAGCAACACATCAAGAAGAAGTAGACTTCATATGGGTCCTCTCTGTGGATGGGTCATCCAACCAGCAGGGTAGTGGAGCTGGCGTCATTTTGGAAGGATCAAATGGGTTCCTAATTGAGCAGGCCCTACGATTCGCCTTCAAAGTTAGTAATAACCAAGCAGAATACGAGGCCTTAGTGGCAAAAATGTTGCTGGCCAAGGAAATGGGCGCTAAGAGTCTGCTAGTGGAGAGTGATTCCCTGTTAGTAACGGGGCAGGTTACGAGAAAGTATCAGGCCAATGACCCTCAGATGGCTGCATACCTAGAGTATGTCAAAATCTTGAAAGAGACTTTTGCGGTGTTCAAACTAGTACACGTCCCCAGAGAGCAGAATGCCCGAGCTGACTTGCTAGCAAAGCTAGCCAGTTCAGGAAAGGGGGGCAGACAGAGGACAGTCATACAGGAGACCCTGAGGACGCCTCGAACCACCACAAATTGCACAACAGAAGTCCAGCAAGTAAGCACCTCAGAAGGCGGTAAGAGAAGTCATCGGTCGCTGACTCAAGAAACGTTGAAAACACTTAAAATAAGCGTGTATAACTTATCAAGGGAAGATTCGTTGCACGTTTGCCTAGTTGAAGAAGGCGAAACCTGGATGACACCCTATAGAAGCTACTTGGCTGACGGGGTACTCCCGTTGGAGCCCGCAAAGGCCAGAGTAGTCAAGAAAAATTCAAGTAAGTATACCCTGGTTGATGTGAATTTGTTCAGACATGGGTATACTCACTCTATCCTGATTTGCGTAAGTGGAGAACAATGCATACGCATCATAGCGGAACTCCACGAAGGGATATGTGGGAGTCACATCGGCGATTGAGCTCTCTCATCAAAAGCCATTCGTGCGGGGTACTACTGGCCGACCATGAGGGAAGACTGCACGAGGTATGCACAACGATGTAAGCAGTGCCAACGGCATGCTGGCTAGCATAATGCACCCTCAGAGGAGTTGCGATCGATCCACAACCCATGGTCGTTTCAAACCTAGGGGATCGACATCCTGGGACCGTTTCCTCTAGCAATTCGACAGATGAAGTATCTTGTGGTTGCCATTGAGTACTTTACAAAGTGGATAGAGGCCGAGCCTGTTGCGCAAATCACAACTCACAAGATCCAACACTTCATATGGAAGAACATAGTTTGTCGTTTTGGAATCCCAAAACACTTGGTTTCCGATAATGGCACCCAGTTTGCAATCCAACTGTTGGGCAAATTGTGCACAAAACTCGGCATAAAGCAGGTGTTTGCATCAGTCCAGCACCCCCAAACGAATGGGCAGGTCGAGTCTGCCAACCGAGTTCTGCTCAGGGGTCTAAAGAGAAGACTAGAAAAAGCTAAGGGAACTTGGGCAGACGAGGTCCCTAGAATTGTGTGGGCCTACCACATCACTCCCCAGTCCACCACCAAGGAAACACCTTTTAGTTTGGTGTATGAATTAGACGCCATGATCCCCGGGGAAATTCAGGAGAGTTCACTGCACTTCTAGAACTTCGTGGCCGAGGAATCCAACGAGGAAAGAAAGGTGAACCTAAATCTATTGGACGAAGTCAGGGAAGAAGCACGCATCAAGGCTGAAGCCTTGAAGAGAAGGGTGGAGTATAAGCACAAGTCCAAGTTGAGATCTCGGCAGTTCCAGGTTGTCGACTTGGTAATGCGAAAGGCCCACCCCTACCAACTAGAGAACAAATTATCTCCCAAGTGGACAGGTCCATTCCGTGTGACAGAGGCGCTTGGGAACGGGGCGTACAAGCTCGAGACCTTAGAAGGTGGGACAATTCCTCGAATTTGGAACGGAGCCAACCTTAGAAGGTGATGAACCTGAAGAGGCAGCAATGCAAGATGAACCTGCTGCTGAAGATCAAGAAGGTGAACATCATGACATCAATATGGATGAAAGGATGCCTACCATGTCATTTTTGAAAGATTGATGATCAATCATATGGATACCTTTACTGAAAATCAAAGGAACCTCTATGACATGTGTGAGTCAAAGTTCAACAACATGGACACTCGTTTCTCTACACTGGATGAGCAAATTGAAGAAGTCCAGAGATAGATTCTGGAACTACAGTTTGAAAGGGAGGATAATCCTTCATTCTAAATTTTTGGTTTATTATCTTAAACATTTGGTTTTATTTTAAGCTGTTTTTAATCGTACTTTTTGTCTATTTGACGAGACAAATAGGGGGAGAAGTTTGGTTTATAATGCTTTGTAATGTTCTTAATAATTTCTTTCTTTATTACATTGAACATTCTGTGATGAACTACTTTAAAATTTGGAGTTTTTAAAATTGCTGAAAACTCTGGTTTATAGAATTTTAACTGGTTGTCTCTGCAAAATAACCGACTGTTCTTATGCATTCTTGTATGATTGTTGCTTTCTCATCTGATTGTGGTTGATGTTTCTTCTAAAAATCACCTAGTGAGAACTAGTGTATGGTATACATATGTTTTGGATTGGATTACTCTATGTTTGTTCAAATAAAAGCAGGATTCAACAGATTCTAAACAAAGAACATTCCTAAAAGCATCCCAAGGATTTGTCTCCATCAAATAGGGGGAGATTGTTGAAGATGGGAGCTTTGATGTATCAAACCTCATGAAGCCTGGAGTTGTGCTGCTTTCTAGGTTTGGGTTTAAGTGTAGGGTGTTTAGAATCTCTGTAAGATCAGTTCTTGAAGCCTACACAAAGCTTGATTAAAATTGTTTTAAGAAACTAAGTGTTTTTTCAAGCAAAGGGAAAACAGTCGATTGATTTATCGAAACAACCGATTGTTTATCACTTAGCTGGCTGTTAGTTGTGAAACTGTTTTTTTTTAATCATTTGTGTAATTGTTTGACTCATTCAACCGATTGAATCGTGGTTTCAACCGTTTAAATGTGTGTTTTCATAACAGTATTTTGAAAACCTGTTTTAATTGTTTCAGTTGTTCAAATCTGCCTTAAACGGTAGCTTTTCAAAGGTTATAAATATAGCTTCAATTTCAAATCAAAAGAAAAGTGAAAATACACCAAGTGTTGACTCAGATTTGAGAAAGAGATTTGATTTTAAGAAAGGATTTTAAAAAGCAAGATTGTTGTCAAGCTTTGTTGTGTGGTAACAAGTGCTGATCATAGGATCTCTGGTTCTGTAAATCCAGGTGCTTTCTATCCTGTTTAGTATCTTGTAATTGTACATATTACTTACTGTTTGTATCTGAAATCCTGTAAAGGCAGAGGGTGTTTTGTCTAGAGGTGTGGTGTGTGCAAAGTGGGTGAGTAGGCTTCGTGGGATTCAAAGTCACCTCTTTGTGGTGTGGTTTTTGTAATCTGTGATTGGTTACATAGTGGAATACTCAGTGGTTTGACTGAGGACTGGATGTAGCTCAGTGATTAAGTGAACCAGTATAACTCTTGTGTGTAAATCTCTCTTTCCCTCAAACTCTCTAATTGTTTGATATTTCACTGCTATAAACAACCGATTAAATCGTAACTTTAACCAGTTAAAATTCTGATACCTATTTCTGTTAAACTGTTTGATTGCCTTCCTTAAGTGCTTATCTGAGTTGTTTGTTAAGAATTCATTCTGAAGCTAATATTTGCGAAAATCTTTGATAAAACAATTCACCCGCTCTTGTGTAAGTCATCATTTCTAACACAATACACTCCCTGATCCATCATTAATGATGATCCTCTACCTCCATTACCAAGCTCAACAAGAACAAATGAGACATCTCATTATGAAAAAATATAATTTAACCACTTTCTCATTTATATACAATAGTTGTATTTAATTTTTTTATGTAATAATTTTAAAAAAAAATATATAATTAAAAATAAATTTATAATTAAATAATATAAAAAATAGTTAAAATAATAATATTGAGAGTTATAAGATAAATATAAAAAAAGTTAATTATCAATTTATCATGATTCTATTGTTACATACACATCTGCCGGAAAAGCAAAAAATCCAAATTAGTTAAGAAAAATCCGAATTACATAATTTTATATTGTTAAACAGCATTAAAAAAGTAATTTCATATTATGTAGTTTATAACATAATACTTTTAAGGCAACTGCACCCCAAAAGGTTGTGCAAAGACAAAACTGTCCCTATATAAAATTGTATATATTTTTTTTTGTATTTTGGATTATGAAATCTGGTAAATTTTCAGATTGACACTTTGAATAAAATTTTGGATTGGCGCGTCTGGTAATCTTCAGGATTGGTGCTTCCGGTAGTACATGAATGACAATGTTAATCCAAAATAAAAAAAATGCAGAACATCCATAATTGAAAAAACCATTATGGATTCAGAAATCCATAATTGAAAAAAATCATTTCGGATCCACTAAAATTAGGCTTCCAGATTCAGCAATCAGGAAATCAACAATTTATGTGAACTTTGCTTCCAGAACACCCCTCATCCAGAAAGCAACATGATTCACTTCCGGATTGATGAATCCGTAGCACACTCCCAGATCCTGAATTCAAATAACAGGTGAATGTTAGTTTCATAATTTATAAAATTGTGGGAGTGCAAGAACAAAAAATGTAGGGATGCAGGAAAAACTGTGTACTTTTAATATTTATCATCATAAGGTGTAAGAAGAAAATAAGGTGTAGAAAGTAATAATCCGCTAAGAGAAGTAAAGCAATAACTATAAGCCCAAATACTAGGTAATTCCTTCTAAAATTGGACTTTACTTTCTACATTCCCATAATTTCTAAATACACCCTATCAATTTAAAATAATATTTTATCCTTCGTAAAACTAATTTCTGGATTACCTGTTCTAATCAAATTTTCTGAAATTTTCAGAACAGGATTTTCAAACCTAACAATGGTAGAAAGCAAGTTATGTAAGTATCTTATATTTTACGTAGTTAAATTATTAAAATAATTTACTTTAAAACAATTTAAATAAATCATCTTAATCAAATAATTGAAAAGAATAAAAGGATAGGTACTATATTTTGGATAATTTTAATAACCGGTTAAAAGTAAAAAGTGTACTGGTATGTGTTTGGTTCAATAATGTCAAAGTTCAAGAGGGGATGAATTGAGCTTTTAAAACTTTCGCACAAATTTGAATTTATCACAGAACAGAGACTAATAAATCGATTTATTTAGCAATGAACAGATTTATTTTTCTTATTCTCTTTGATGAAACAGTAACACAGTGTTGTGATTTCAAACGTTGAGCAAGATGATCTACAGGCAAGTTCAAATTGATTTCTACATGATAAAATGAGAAGGCTAAACAATTAATCACAACCCTGAAGACAAAAAACAATTCTCCTTTTTTAAACCAATTAACAGATTGAGTTTACTTTTACAGAACACGAATTCCAATTATGTTTCACAGCACATACAGATTTACACAGAAGTTCTTCAGAAGTTTTTCCAGAAAATCAAGAACAGTGTAAACGTACCCAAAAAGAATATATTCAAACACAATTGAATAGATTTATTTCTTGACAGATTAGTTTAATCAGCGATTATTGAGTGCAGGGATTAAGAGAGAATGAACACAAAACAATTATACTGGTTCACTCAAATGAGCTACATGCAGTCTTCACCTAATCCAAGGTGAAATCCACTAAACTATAATTCAAAACAATTACAAAAACCACTGCTCTTGAACCCTACAAGAACATGAGACACGTTGCTGAAAAACACTATTCCAGCACACACAACTCTTCAAGAAACCCTATCAAGAAGAGTTTTACAAACACACTTTACAAGAAATTGAGATATGAAACGAATACACCCGATAGAGAATGCAGAAATCTGCCTTAGACCAGTAGAACAGATTGCTCACATAGTGACAACACCTCTAGCCAAGCCTTAAAACTAACCAAGAACAAGCACACTATGTGATTTGAAAAATCTTACAAGAAGCCGTGCCAATCCTTTGAAATCTCTTTTATAACAGTTGTAAAACCAGTTTTCTCAACTATATCAACAACTTTTTAAAGCCAGAACAAACTGTCTCTTTATAGGAAACATTTTATAACAAACTTTCAAAAAACAGTTAAAGTTGTTACAAAAAGAACATATTGAAAATAAAATGAACAAATTTATTTTCAAAGGGAGTGAGAGATTTTGTTATGTGTAGGAGACTTAGTCAAACTCCTTGGTGCAAGGATAAAACTGTGAAAAGCCTTTTAAGAGAAACATGGCACCAAACTAAAAAGAATCTATTCATTTACAGAAGAACAGATTCATTTTCAAAACAATAACAAGAGCTTTTTAACAAGTGAAACATAGTCGTTTTGATGGAATGGAAACTTAGTTAAGAAACTTGATGCATAAAACATGATTTTCAAATAACACTTAATCAAGGCATCAGTTTAAGAAAAGAATCTATTTATTTAGAAAAGAAGAAATTCATTTTCTATGCAGTAAAGGATATTTTTTGCAAAACATGTGAAAAACGTTTTCATAAAACTTGTGCTTGCTCTTATCACATGGTCAGGGGTTAAGAGGTGAGTTACCCAGCAAAAAGCCTACTTTAAACAACCTCTAATCTATACCTAAGACATCCTTAAAGAAAATACAAACACTAAGGAAAAATACACATTTGGCTTCATCAAACACTTTGTCTTGAAGGGGCAACATCCATCTTCAACAATCTCCCCCTGTTTGATGGAGACAAATCCCCAGAGCTCAGTTGCTTTAAGAAGAGAACAACCCCTGTACTGCACCAAACACCAAACTAAAAAAAATTGAAACAATTCATAACATGTGAATCAGTTTTAAGGTGCAAAATGTCACTCCCTGTATCACCTAGCTTTACCTAGCATGGTGAGCTATTTTTCTCCCCCTTTGGATTCATCAAACAACATGGAGAAATATAAATCAAAATGACAATCAAACATAAAAGTTCAGAAAACATTACAGATTGTTCAACAGAAACATAATGCGAAAGCATAAACCAGAAGAAAGATAAGCATAGAAACAAGGCACTTCTAATCCTTGTAGTATAGTTCGACCAACTACAACTGAACACCCTCAATCTGATCATCAAGATGCTGGAACCTGGCTTGAGTTGTCTCGAAATAGGCCCTTTGTTCCTCTAACATGACATCAAGACGATGCAGAACTTGCCTCTCAAACATGGACATGGGTTCACCCCTGTATTCTAGAGCTTGATAGGCAACAAGAGCATTTTGGGGAGTTTCAGCAGCATCTTCATTCATTGACTGTGGTGCAGGTGAATCTCCTCTAATTTTTGTAGATGGAGAACTCATCCTTTGACTCCCAGCATGACCAGCAGGCGACTCTTGTCTGTATGAGTGATGGATTACATAGCAAGACTGTTCTGCAACTTGAACAATATCATCTTCCATAGGAACAACATCATCACCATCTTCATTGTTGAGATTTGAAGCTTCACGTTCTTCTCTGTTAGTTCTGCTTTTGTGAAACACCCAGCAGCCTTCCACTTTGTGAAATCCCATCTTAATGAGAGTGGCATTGTCAATCTCACTCACAGCCTTGATAGTCTCGTTCCTCTCATTAGAAGTATCAACACCAAAATAGTCAATCAATTTTGAGACAAGGATAGCATATGGAAATCGGTAATCAGCTAACCTTTTGGATTTCAGCATGTGTTTCATTATAATGTAAACCCAATTAACTTTTATCATGTTCATAATGCAGTATAGTAGGATTAAATCTTCCTCATGTAACACAACATGATTTGTGCGTCTAGGAATGAGTTGCCATGCAATGATATAGGCAAGTAATCTTGGGGTTAAGTTCAGATTACCTGCATAGAACATGTTCACACTTAGGGATGGTTCCCTTACATAGCTTCGATAGTACCGAATTTTGTTAAATTCTTGAATCCCATTTGTATTTCCTTTGCCAACCTTCAAACCAGCATACTTGATTCCAGCCACTAGATTCCATACTTCATTGGTGACTTTCATCTTAGTCCCTTTCACGTAAGACACCAGATTTTTCCCATCCAGAGTTAGATTGGTGTAAAACACCTTCACCAGATCAGGGTATACGTTAACTGTCATTTCAAGAAGCTGCTTCAGCCTTTGATGCTTCAATGCAGATCTGGTTTCAATCAGATTCTCAATTTTCAGCCAAGAGAACTCTAGAACTTTAGGAATGTTGATTTTCTTTCTACTCATCTCATGGATGTAGGCGGTTATCCCCTCATCATCTCCAGCAAACCAGTTCTCTAGCTCCTTGAAAGTTGTTCTGCTTGTTCTGTTACTTCTTTTTCCGATGTGATGAAGAAGCCATGGTTGAACCAGAGTTGGGTCTGAAAACACAACTTGAAACCAAATTAGTGCATATTAATAACCATACAGTACGAAATTACCAAAGAAAGAGCATTACCTTTTGATTCAAATGGTGAGCAGTGAGTATGGGCAACACATTTACACAGATTTATATTGGACAATTGAAATGGGTTGATAAGGCAGTTAAGAGCATATATGGACGGGGATTTTATTCTCTGTATATGTGCAGAGAATCTTTGAAAAGGGGCAACAAATATTTTGAATCACGATGCATGCATATCACACCACAATTTAAGCAGCCAATGCATAAAATCAGTTACAAGACCATGACCAAAACCATCAAAGATTCAGTGGTTAATACCCACTAAGTCAGTCAATCAGTCAAAGATTAAATTTTCTCTTTCTTAGTCATCAATGTATATCAGTACCAAAAATAAACACGTTTAATTTCGAATAAACAAATTTAATTTTTCACTGCAGAGCACAATTAACATTTATAATCCCCAATTCATTCAGTAGAAAATTAAACCTATCTTTGGCCAAGGGTTTTGTAAACAAATCTGCAAGTTGTAAATCAGTACCAATGAACTGAATCTCACATGTTCCATTTGATATGTGTTCTCTTAGAAAGTGATGCCTAATTTCAATGTGTTTGGTCCTTCGATGCATAAAGTGATACCAAAGTCATTCAATTGTTGCCTTAGCCATATGGTTTGAGCACAACAACTCCCTGCTGCAATTTACTCTGCTTCAGCAGTAGAGAGAGCAACACATGCGTGCATTTTGCATTGCCATGAGATCAAGCTTGATCCAAGCAAGTGACAGGTACCACTGGTGCTCTTCCTATCAATCTTGCAACCTTCAAATTCTGAATCAGAGTAGCTAATCAAACTTAATGAAATGTTACCTGGATACCACAAGCCAACTTCTTTTGTTCCTTGTAGATATTTCAGAATCCTTTTAGCAGCATTGAAGTGTGATTCTTTAGGAGCAGATTGGAAACGAGCACACATGCACACTGCAAACATTATGTCAGATCTGCTGGCAGTGAGATACAATAGGGATCCTATAATTCCTCTGTGTTTAGTCTCATCAACAGGAATTCCAACTTCATCCTGATCCAAGTTACAGCTAGTTGAGAAGGGCGTGTTGATTGGTTTGCACTTGTCCATTTCAAATTTTCTCAGCAGATCCTTGCAATACTTGGCTTGATTTAAGAATATGCCATCCTTGAGTTGTTTGACCTACAAGACTAGGAAATAATTCAACTCACCCATCATAGACATTTCAAACTCACTCGTTATGATTTCCACAAAAGTTTCACACAATTCTCCATTGTTTGATCCCAAAATGATATCATCCACATAGACTTGCACTAGAATTGTGTCATCCCCTTTCTTCTTAATGAACAAGGTCTTATCTGATGTTCCTCTGTCATAGCCTTGTGAGGTAAGGAAATCACTTAGCCTCTCATACCATTGCCTAGGAGTTTGCTTAAGCCCATAGAGAGCTTTCTTGAGTTTGAACACATGTCCTGGACGTTGATGGTCTTCAAATCCTGGTGGCTGTGAAATAAATACCTCTTCATTTATATAACCATTCAAGATGGCACTCTTCACATCCATTTGGAATAGCTTGAATCCTTTGATGCAAGAGAAGGCAAGGAGCAGTCTGACAGCTTCAAGCCGAGCCACTGGTGCATATGTTTCATCATAGTCTATTCCCTCTTCTTGATTATACCATTTAGCCACTGGTCTAGCCTTATTTCTGGTAATCACCCCATGCTCATCCATCTTGTTTCTAAATACCCATTTTGTTCCAATGATGTTCATTTCAGGTATTCTAGGAACAAGAGTCCATACCTCAATCAGAGCAAATTGATTAAGTTCCTCTTGCATAGCCATAATCCAGTTACTGTCCTTGAGTACTTCATTCAGATTTTTAGGCTCCACTTGAGATACAAAGGCCATTGTCTCACAGAAATTAATCAAGAACTTCCTAGTTGAAACTTCTTTTTCAATATTCCCAATGACATTATCAAGGGTTAGGTCTCTTGGAGTTTTCCATTCCTTTGGCAAATCTGCAGAAACAGTAGGTTCTTGGACAACATGTGAGTCAGTAGTATCAATATGAATCAATTCATTTTTATTTAAAATAGATTTTAAATCATCACATTCCAGGTCATCTGTAACAATTTTAGGTATGCTATGATTAGTTTCATCAAATACAACATGCATTGATTCTTCTACTGTGAGCAATCTTTTATTGAAGACTCTATATGCATGACCATTCAAAGCATAGCCAATGTAAATACCTTCATCAGATTTTGCATCAAATTTACCCAAATTCTCTTTGTCATTGTTCAATACAAAGCATTTACATCCAAACACTCTAAGGTGACTCACACTAGGTTTTCTACCCTTATACAATTCATATGGTGTTTTCTTAAGGATAGGTATAATTAAGGTTATGTTTAACACATAAGCTGCAGTATAGACTACATCTTCCCAAAAATACTTAGGAAGCTTAGATTCGTTTAACATGGTTCTAGCAAGTTCCTCTAATGATCTGTTTTTCCTTTCAACTACACCATTTTGTTGGGGAGTCCTAGGGGCTGAAAAGCTATGTGATATCCCATGTTTTTCACAAAACCTTTCAAAGTTAGCATTTTGAAACTCACCCGCATGATCACTACGAATGGATTTTATACAACAATCATTTTCATTTTGTAAAACCTTTCCTAACTTCTTAAAATCTTTGTAAGCACCATTTTTATATGCAAAAAAGAGAGTCCATGTGTATCTAGAATAGTCATCCACAATAACCAAAGCATACAGATTTCCAGCCAAGCTAGCAACTCTAGAGGGTCCAAACAAATCCATATGCAATACATCCAATGGATTTTTAGTAGAAACAATATCCTTTGAATTGAAGGAAGATCTGATTTGTTTACCTTTCACACAAGCATCACAGAGTCTGTTATCCTGAAATTTAATGTTAGGCAAACCAGAAACAAGATCTTTGGATTTCAATTTATTTAAGTGATTAGTGTGAATGTGAGCTAACCTCCTGTGTCACAGCCAATACTCATCACTTTTAGACAACAAACATTCATTTAAAGAATCAGTTTCCAGAATATCCAAGAGATATATGTTATTCACTCTCTTACTAGTAAACAACACCTTACCAGAGAAGTTATTTGAGATTGTGCAGCCATTTGACTTGAAGTTTACCTTGTATCCTTTGTCACATAGTTGGCTGATACTTAGAAGGCTATGCTTGAGTCCTTCCACATAAAGCACATTCTCAATAGTGGTTGAATTTCCAGTTCCAACAGTTCCCCTGCCCATAATTCTTCCACGGTTATTGTCCCCATAGGTTACATGTCCCTCAGCCTTGAGCTTTAAGCTGGTAAACTTGGTCAGGTCATCAGTCATATGTTTTGAACATCCACTGTCCAAATACCATTGGTTTCTCCTGCTGCCTTTCTGTAAAACAGAGCAAAAATAATACAAATGGTACCCTTTTCAGTATACGGTCCAGCAATGATTAAAACCTTTCCTTTGGTAGCCATTTGGCTAAGTTTTTAGGGACAAGATATTTTCTAGCAATACATGACCTAGAGGTATGTCCAGATTTCATACAATAAAAGCAAGTAACATGAGATGCCTTTTTTGCCACTGTTAAAGGATGAAAAACCTGTTTTTGCTGGAACAAAAAAACTTGAAAGCTTTTTAACATTGGTTATATTTCCAGGGTTATAACCAATTCCATTTTTGTTAAAAACAGCATTCTGTGAACCTAGAAGAGACTCAAGATTGTCTCTTCCCTTGGTGAAATTAGATAGGGTTTTCAGCAAATACTCCACTTGTTTTTTCAACTTTTTACAGTTTTAACAGGTTTTAATAGAAGCATGCAAGCAAGTTAATTCAAGACTTACAAGATCAGTTTTAGCCTTATGCAGTTCTTCCTCAAGTGATTTTACTTTAGGTGCAATCGCATTATTTACCTTTTGCAATTTACTGCATATTATAGCCAACTCAAGTGATTTTACTTTAGGTGCAAGCGCATTATTTACCTTTTGCAATTTACTTTATATTACAGCCAATCTATTTGCCTCATCATGTGTTTCTTTGAAAGCAACAAGCAATTGATCATAATTGTCAGATTCCATAGAGAATTCACTCATCGAATCAGAGATTGATCCTTCATCTTTCATCATGAAGCACATATTGGTTTCCTCACTTTCAGTTGAAGAGCTACTTGTTGAAGACACTTCATTCTCTTCCCAAGAGATGTAAGCTCTTCTCCCCTTGCTCCTTTCAACCTTCTTGCTGGCTGATTTGTCCTTTGATTGATTGTTTGGACAGTCCATCTTGATATGCCCTGCTTTACCACAACCAAAGCAAGTGTAGTTAGAGGAATTGGATTCATTCGGTTTAGGATGCCTTCTTTTCTGTTGGTTCCTACTCTGTTTTTCTTCTTTAGGAATCTGCTGAACCTTTTTGTGAGTAGGCTGATTGTTTCATCATGTTCAACATCTTCTTTCTCCTCTTCGATGTCACTCTGTGCACTTGCTTTTAGTGCAAGTCCCTTGGGTTTCCTTTCCATTGTTTCTTGCTGATGAGAATCAAATAAAGGAGGCTTTTATTAATGAAGGGAGAGGTCATTCACCTACACATTTGAAGTTCTTCCTTCTAGTCTTTTCAAAATTAAAAAGAAGACATAAAATAAAGAGAGGATCAAGCCATAAAGCCAAAGAAGTCTACAAGCTTTCAAGAATAGGCTTCATTTAAATATCTCTCTTTATAGTTTCTTTTATAAATTTGTAAATAATATAGAATGTTTAAATACATAGTTTTTAGGAAAGGTGCTTAGAGGGAAACCTTAGATACCTCTTTTGTAAAAGCATCTTTAGGCATTAGTTTAGAATTTTCTAAAAGGTGACTCTTCATGCTTCACTTTAGGTGCTAGAAGTGAGTAGCATGCAAGGGACTTTTGGTTAGCTTGTTTTGTAAGCTTCATGACCAGCCCTTGCTCCTATAAAAGGAGGGCTTAGGTCCTTCATAATGCAGATTTGGAATTTGTAGTATCAAAACTCTCCCAAATTGGTGATTGAGTGTAGTGAAAACTTGTCTTCTCCTCTTCCTAGTCTCATCTTGAGTGCCTTGGTTCTCTCAAGTGGCGGCATTGCACACTTATCTTGGAGCATTCACACTTCAAGTGGCGTGTTCATCAACCAAGAACTACAACCACATAAGTCCTCTTTCTTCTCCATCTTCTCATTCCATTTCCGTGCCTATTTGAATTCCTAAACATGTCTTAGGTTCCTTTCTTGCTTTCTATTCGGTGTTCTTGCTTATTTTCATGTTTCAATCGGTTCATCTTCTTTCTCCTTCGATTTGTTCGGTGCATTTCAGTTTTGAAGCATTTTAATCGGTTCATTTCATTTGTTATGCATTTTAATCGGTTCATTTGCATTTTTACATCTTTTAATCGGTTCAATTGGCAAGAAATGGGTCTTCCATGTGAGTTTGGTGTTTGGTGCAAGTTTTGGTGAGTTCTTGAAACATAGAACATTGATCCATTTCTATTAAAAGTGCCTATTCATTCTCCAACTCAAGTTGATTCCATAAAATGTCAAAGAATCATCTATATCTTGCTATTGGAATCACATCATGTGGTATCTAGAGTCTAGGCTTGTTTGAGCCTTTTGAGCTCCAACTCATGCTCCATTAATTTCCCAAATAGTGCAGCAATGGACAACTTTGACAGATCACGACTCTCTGATATGGCAGTCACTTTGGGTTGCCAGCTTCTATCGAGGAACTTCAGCACTTTTATGTTAAGTTCCTCTTTGTCAACTACCTTTCCCAGTCCAGTAAGATGATTCACAATGTGGGTGAACCTTTTTTGCACATCAACAATGCTCTCTTCGGGTTGCATTCTGAAAAGTTGATACTCTTGGATGAGAGAATGTTTTCTTGATCTCTTCACATCCTCAGTGCCTTCATGAGTAACTTCCAAGACTTCCCACATCTCCTTAGCTGAACTGCATTGAGATATTATGAAGAATTCATCCATTGTTAATGACGAAGTTATCATGTTCTTGGCTACAAGATCATATTGAGTTTTCTTCTTTTCACTCTCACTCCATTCAAATCTTGGTTTCACCACTTCTTCATCCTTGACAACCTGCATTGGCACATAAGGTCCATGGTCCACAGCCTCCCAAATACACGAGTCAATAGATTCCATGAAAATTTTCATTCTAATTTTCCAAAAAGCATAATTCATCCCATTGAACATAGGGGGTCTATTGATAGACGATCCCTCAGCAAAAAGCACTTTAAACTCAGACATTATTGCAAACAAACTTGAGTAAAACACAAGTCCTAGCTCTTGATACCAATTGATAGGTTCAATAGTGTCAAAGTTCAAGAGGGGTGTCAATTGAGCTTTTAAAACTTCCGCACAAATTTGAATTTATTACAGAACAGAGACTAATAAATCGATTTATTTAGCAATGAACAAATTTATTTTTCTTATTCTCTTTAATGAATCAGTAACACAGTGTTGTGATTTCAAACGTTGAGCAAGATGATCTACAGGCAAGTTCAAATTGATTTCTACAGGATAAAATGAGAGAGCTAAACAATTAATCACAACCCTGAAGACAAAAAACAATTCTCCTTTTTTAAACCAATTAACAAATTGAGTTTACTTTTACAGAACACGAATTCCAATTATGTTTCACAGCACATACAAATTTACATAGAAGTTCTTCAGAAGTTTTTCCAAAAAATCAAGAACAATATAAACGTACCCAGAAAGAACATATTCAAACACAATTGAATAAATTTATTTCTTGACAGATTAGTTTAATCAGCGATTATTGAGTGCAGGGATTAAGAGAGAATGAACACAAAACAATTATACTGGTTTACTCAAATGAGCTACATCTAGTCTTCACCTAATCCAAGGTGAAATCCACTAAACCACAATTCAAAACAATTACAAAAACCACTGCTCTTGAACCCTACAAGAACATGGCACACCTTGCTGAAAAACACTATTCCAACACACACAACTCTTCAAGAAACCCTATCAAGAAGAGTTTTACAAACACACTTTACATGAAATTGAGATATGAAACGAATACACCTGATAGAGAATGCAGAAATCTGCCTTAAACTAATAGAACAGATTGCTCACACAGTGACAACACCTCTAGCCAAGCCTTAGAACCAACCAAG
Source organism: Phaseolus vulgaris (assembly GCF_000499845.2). Taxonomy (NCBI): domain Eukaryota; kingdom Viridiplantae; phylum Streptophyta; class Magnoliopsida; order Fabales; family Fabaceae; genus Phaseolus; species Phaseolus vulgaris. The sequence continues at coordinate 30,446,585 of NC_023752.2, read as the reverse complement.
AACAAGCACACTATGTGATTTGAAAAATCTTTCAAGAAGTCGTGCCAATCCTTTGAAATCTCTTTTATAACAGTTGTAAAACCAGTTTTCTCAACTATATCAACAACTTTTTAAAGCCAAAACAAACTCTCTTTTCATAGGAAACATTTTATAACAAACTTTCAAAAAACAGTTAAAGCTGTTACAAAAAGAACAAATTGAAAATAAAATGAACAGATTTATTTTCAAAGGTAGTGAGAGATTTTGTTATGTATAGGAGACTTAGTCAAACTCCCTGGTGCAAGGATAAAACTGTGAAAAGCCTTTTAAGAGAAACATGGCACTAGACTAAAAAGAATCTATTCATTTACATAAGAACAGATTAATTTTCAAAACGATAACAAGTGAAACACAGTCGTTTTGATGGAATGAAAACTTAGTTAAGAAACTTGATGCATAAAACATGATTTTCAAAAAACACTTAATCAAGGCATCAGTTTAAGAAAAGAATCTATTTATTTAGAAAAGAACAAATTCATTTTCTATGCAGTAAATGATATTTTTTGCAAAACATGTGAAAAACGTTTTCATAAAACTTGTGCTTGCTCTTATCACATGGCCAGGGGTTTAGAGGTGAGTTACCTAGCAAAAAGCCTACTTTAAACTGTTGAAGATGGTTGCTGCCCCTTCAAGATTGTGTTTGATGAAAAGTTCTATGTACATTAAAAAAACCATGTCTTATGCTATGCAAATACTGCTGTTTTTTTTCTGGTTTAAAATCTGGTGCAGTGCAGGTGCTTAAAGCAACAAAGCTATGAGGTTAGCTATGGGGATTTGTCTCCATCAAACAGGGGGAGATTTTTGAAGATGGTTGCTGCCCCTTCAAGATTGTGTTCCATGCTAGGTGAAGCTAGCTGAAACAGGGAGTTAATTCTGCACCTTAAAACCATGTCTTATGCTATGCAAATACTGCTGTTTTTTTTCTGGTTTAAAATCTGGTGCAGTGCAGGTGCTTAAAGCAACAAAGCTATGAGGTTAGCTATGGGGATTTGTCTCGATCAAACAGGGGAAGATTGTTAAAGATGGTTGCTGCCCCTTCAAGACTGTGTTTGATGAAGACTTCTATGTACATTCCATTTGTATTTTGCTTTGCTTTAAGTGTGTCTAGTGCTTAGAGGTTGTCTAAGAGTGGGCTTTTTGCTGAGTAACTCACCTCATAACCACTGGCCATGTGATAAGAACAAGCATAAGTTTTCTTAAACTGTTTTTCACATGTTTTACAAAAAACACGTTTATTGCATAAAAATAAATCTGTTCTTTTCTAAATAAACAGATTCATTTTTACACTGATGCCTTGGCTAAGTCTTGTGAAAATTAGATTTTGTGCATCATGTATTTTGACTAAGTCTTCTACCTTTCAAAACGACTGTGTTTAAATAGTTAAGCTTTTCTGTTTTCGTTTTGAAAAATAAATCTGTTCATCTGTAAATGAATAGATTCTTTTTGTCTCTGGTGCCATGTCAAGCTTAAACGATTTTCAGTTTTATCTCAGCACCAGAATGGTTGACTAAGTCTCCTCACTTAACAAATTCTCTAACTGCTTTTGAAAATAAATCTGTTCATTTTATTTTCAATCTGTTCATTTTATAACAGCTTTAACTGTTTTTCAAAATTCTGTTATAAGTTGGTTTTCTATAAAATGAAAACTTGTTTCTGAGTTTAAACATCGTTCATACATTTGCAAAAACAACTTTTGACAGCAGAGAATTAAGAGTTTAAAAAGGATTAGCATTTGTTCTTCAAAGATTTCAAAAACCACAAAGTGTTTGTTCTTGGTTTGGTTCCAAAAGCTTGGTGTGAGGTGCAGCTACTGTTCTAGCAATCTTGCCTACTGGTTTAAGGCAGATCTTTGTATCCTCAATCAGGTGTAGTCGTTTCACTTCTCATTTATTGTAATAGTTTGGTTGAACACTCTTCTTGATAGGTTTTCTTGAAGAGTGGGTGTGTGCTGAAATAGGTTTTTTCAGTAAGAGTACCTAAGTTCTTGTAGGTTTCAAGAACAGTGGGAATTGTACTTGGTTGTACTGTGTTTTAGTGATTTCCACCTGGTTTTGGTGAAGACTGGATGTAGCTCAGTTGAGTGAACCAGTATAACTGCTTGTGTTCATTCTCTCTCACTCTCTGCAATTTCGTGTCTGCATAATTGATAAAACAGCAAAGAAATAAATCTGTTCAAATGAAAATAAATCTGTTCTTTCTGGGCACTGTGCATACTGTTCTTAATTTCTGGAAAACTGTTTGGTTTCAATAAGAACACTGATAATCTGTTAAAGGCTAATAAAACAGGTTGAGTGTGATAGATTGCCACACTAATTGTCAAGCCCTTAACTGAACCTAAATCACATTATTTGGAATTAAGGTTTGCTGTTTTTGTGTTTCAGTGTTTTTCAATCTAATATCAGTGTGTGTGCATCTGGAACATCTATCTGCATAATCTTGTGATTAACCTTGCTGTATAAACGCTTTTCAAACAAAAAAAGTGTCTAAATAAATCTGTTCATTTTAACATAAATCGATTTATTTTCTGTAAACTGTGTTAAACACTGTTTCTGCGAGAAAGTTTTAAAAGGTCAATTTACCCCCCCTCTTGAACTTTGGCACTATTAAACCCAACAATTGGTATCAAGAGCTAGGACTTGTATTTTAATCAAGTTTGTTTGTAATAATGTCTGAGTTTAATGTGTTTTTTGCTGAAGGATCTGCTGTTAATAGACCACCTATGTTCAATGGAATGAATTATGCATTTTGGAAAGTTAGAATGAGAATTTTCATGGAATCCATTGATGCATTAATTTGGGAAGCTGTGGTCAATGGACCTTATGTGCCAATGCAGGTTGTCAAGGATGAAGAAGTGGTAAGGCCAAGATCAGAATGGAATGAGACCGAAAGGAGGAAGGCTCAACATGATCTTGTGTCCAAGAACATCATAACCTCTGCATTGACAATGGATGAGTTCTTCAGGATATCCCAATGTAAGTCAGCTAAAGAGATGTGGGAAGTCTTAGAAGTGACTCATGAGGGTACTGAAGATGTGAAGAGGTCAAGGAAACATGCTCTCATCCAAGAATATGAACTATTCAGAATGCAACCCGAGGAGAGCATTGTTGATGTGCAGAAAAGATTCACCCATATTGTGAATCACCTCACTAGCTTGGGAAAAGAATTTGACAGAGAGGAACTCAACATAAAGATATTGAAGTGCCACGACAGAAGCTGGCAACCAAAGGTGACTGCCATATCTGAAAGCCGTGATCTGTCAAAGTTGGGAACTGCTGCACTGTTTGGAAAGCTGATGGAGCATGAGCTAGAGCTCAAAAGACTCAAAGAGCAGGAAACAACAGAGAGAAAACCCAAAGGTCTTGCACTGAAAGCAACTGAACTGAATGAGATCAAGGAAGAAAAAGAAGATGCTGAAGATGATGACACAATCAGCCTTCTTACAAAAAGATTCAGCAAATTCCTGAGGAAGAAAAGCAAAAATAGGAACCAGCAGAAAAGAAGGTATCCCAAACCCAATGATTCAAGTTCCTCTAAATATACTTGCTTTGGCTGTGGCAAAACAGAGCATATCAAAACAGATTGTCCAGACAATCAAACAAGGGACAAATCTGCCAGCAAGAAATTTGAAAGGAACAAGGGAAGAAGAGCCTACATCTCATGGAAGGAAAATGAAGCATCCTCAACCAGCAACTCTTCAACAGAAGATGAGGAGAACAATTTGTGCTTCATGATGAAGGATGAGGAGTCAAGCTCTGATTCAGTAAGTAATTTTTTTGCTGATTCTGATAACTATGATGATTTGCTTGCTGCCTTCAAGGAAACACATGATGAAGCAAATAGGCTAGCTGTAATATGCAATAAGCTGCAAAAGGTAAATAATGTGTTAGCACCTAAGGTAAAGACACTTGAGGAAGAATTGCATAAGGCCAAAACAGATTTGGTAAGTCTTGAACTAACTTGCTTGCATGCTTCTATTAAAACCTGTGAAAACTGCAAAAAATTGGAAAAACAAGTGGAGTATTTGCTGAAAACCCTTTCCAATTTCACCAAGGGAAGAGAAAACCTTGAGTCTCTCCTTGGATCACAGAATGCTGTTTTCAATAAGAATGGACTTGGTTATACCCCTGGAAATTTAACCAATGTCAAAAAGCTTTCAAGTTTTTTTGTTCCAGCAAAATCAGTTTTTTCAGCTTTTAACAGTGGCAAAAAGGCATCTCATGTAACCTGTTTTTACTGCATGAAATCTGGTCATACCTCTAGGTCTTGCATTGCTAGAAAGCATCTTGTGCCTAAGAACTTAGCAAAATGGCTACCAAAGAGAAGGTTTTAATCTGTGTTGGACCCTATACTGAAAAGGGTACCATTTGTATCATTTTTATTCTGTTTTGCAGATTGGCAGCAAGAAAAATCAGTGGTACTTGGACAGTGGTTGTTCCAAGCATATGACTGGGGATCTTACAAAGTTTACTAGCTTGAAGCTCAAAGCAGAAGGACATGTAACCTATGGTGATAATAACCGAGGGAGGATTTTGGGCAGAGGAACTGTTGGAACAGGGAATTCAACAACCATTGAGAATGTGCTCTATGTAGAAGGACTCAAGCATAGTCTTCTCAGCATAAGTCAGCTTTGTGACAAAGGATACAAAGTGAATTTTGGGTCAAAAGGCTGCACAATCTCAAGTAATTCATCTAGTAAGGTACTGTTTACTGGTAAGAGAGTGAATAACATATATCTGCTGAATATCATGGAAACTAACTCTTCAAATGAGTGTTTACTGTCCAGAAGTGATGAGTCTTGGTCGTGGCACAGGAGGTTAGCTCACATACACACAAATCACTTGAATAAATTGAAACCTAAAGATTTAGTTTCTGGTTTACCTAACATTAAATTTCAGGACAACAGGCTTTGTGATGCTTGTGTGAAAGGTAAACAAATCAAATCCTCTTTCAAGTCAAAGGATATTGTCTCTACAAAAAATCCATTGGATGTGTTACATATGGACTTATTTGGTCCATCTAGAGTTGCTAGCTTGGCTGGAAATTTGTATGCTTTAGTTGTTGTGGATGATTACTCTAGATTTACATGGACTCTATTTCTTGCACATAAACATGATGCTTACACTGCCTTTAAGAGATTAGCAAAAATTCTGCAAAATGAAAATGGTTGCTGCATAAAATCAATTCGAAGTGATCATGGGGGAGAGTTTCAAAATGCTAAGTTTGAGAGGTTCTGTGAGAAGCATGGGATAGCACATACCTTTTCAGCCCCTAGGACACCCCAACAAAATGGTGTAGTTGAAAGGAAAAATAGATCATTAGAGGAACTAGCTAGAACTATGTTAAATGAATCTAAGCTTCCTAAGTATTTTTGGGCTGATGCAGTTTATACTGCAGCTTATGTGTTAAATAGAACCTTAATAAGACCAATTCTTAAGAAAACCCTATATGAACTATATAAGGGCAGAAAACCTAGTGTGAGCCACCTTAGGGTATTTGGGTGTAAATGCTTTGTATTGAATAATGGCAAAGAAAATCTTGGTAAGTTTGATGCTAAATCTGATGAAGGTGTGCACATTGGTTATGCTTTGAATGGTCATGCATATAGAGTCTTCAATAAAAGGTTGCTTATAGTAGAAGAATCAATGCATGTTGTTTTTTATGAAACTGATCATAGCATATCTAAAACTGTTGCTGATGACCCTGACAGTAATGAATTTAAATCTGTTTTAAATCAAAATGAATCGATTCATTTTGATACTGCTGATACACATGCTATACAAGAATCTACTGCAGCTGCAGGTTTGCCAAAAGAGTGGAAAACCCCAAGAGATTTAACCCTTGATAATGTCATTGGGAACATTGAGAAAGGAGTATCAACTAGAAAATCCTTGAACAATTTCTGTGAAGCAATGACCTTTGTATCTCAAGTTGAACCCAAGAATCTGAACGAAGCTCTCAAGGACAGCAACTGGATTTTAGCTATGCAAGAGGAACTGAATCAATTTGCTCTTAATGAGGTCTGGACTCTTGTACCTAGAATACCTGAAATGAATATAATTGGGACAAAATGGGTATTTAGAAACAAGATGGATGAGCATGGAGTGATCACCAGAAACAAGGCTAGGCTTGTAGCTAAAGGGTACAATCAAGAAGAAGGGATAGACTATGATGAGACCTATGCACCAGTGGCTCGGTTAGAAGCTGTTAGATTGCTGCTTGCCTTCTCCTGCATCAAAGGGTTCAAGCTTTTTCAAATGGATGTGAAAAGTTCCTTTCTAAATGGCTATATAAATGAAGAGGTATTTGTTTCACAACCACCAGGTTTTTGAAGACCATCAACATCCAAAATATGTGTTCAAACTCCAAAAGGCTCTCTATGGACTCAAGCAAGCTACTAGACAATGGTATGAGAGGCTAAGTGATTTTCTCACCTCACAAGGCTATGACAGAGGCACATCAGATAAGACCTTGTTCATTAAGAAGAAAGGAGATGACTCAATTCTAGTACAAATATATGTGGATGATATCATTTTTGGATCAAACAATGGAGAATTGTGTGAAGCTTTCATGAAAGTCATGAAAAGTGAGTTTGAAATGTCAATGATGGGTGAGTTGAACTATTTTCTAGGCTTGCAGGTCAAACAACTCAAGGATGGCATTTTCTTAAGTCAAGTTAAGTATTGCAAGGATCTGCTGAAGAAATTTGAAATGGACAAGTGTAAACCAATCAGCACACCCTTCTCAACAAGCTGTCATTTGGATCATGATGAAGCTGGAATTTCTGTTGATGAAACCAAATACAGAGGGCTCATAGGATCACTACTGTATCTCACTGCCAGCAGGCCAGATATAATGTTTGCAGTGTGCATGTGTGCAAGGTTTCAATCTGCTCCTAAAGAATCACACTACAATGCTGTCAAAAGGATTTTGAAGTATTTACAAGGAACTAAAGAAGTTGGCTTGTGGTATCCAAGTAATATTTCATTAAGCTTAACTGGATATTCTGATTCAGATTTTGCAGGTTGCAAAATTGATAGGAAGAGCACAAGTGGAACCTGTCATTTGCTTGGATCAAGCTTGATCTCATGGCAATGCAAAAAGCAGGCTTGTGTAGCTCTTTCCACTGCTGAAGCAGAATACATTGCAGCAGGGAGTTGTTGTGCTCAAACTATATGGCTAAGACAACAATTGAATGATTTTGGTATCTTACTTAACCATATACCTCTGCTGTGTGATAATACAAGTGCAATCAACTTAACCAAAAATCCTGTCAGGCATTCAAGAACCAAACACATTGAAATTAGGCATCATTTTCTAAGGGAACACATATCTAATGGAACATGTGATATTAAGTTCATTGGTACTGATTTACAACTTGCTGATTTGTTCACAAAACCATTAGCCAAAGATAGGTTTAATTTTCTGCTTAATGAATTGGGTATTATAAATGTCAATTGTGCCTAGCAGTGAAAAATTAAATCTGTTTATTCGTAATTGAATGTGTTTATTTTCTGCACTGATATGCATTGATGACTAGGAAAGAGAATTTATGATCTTTGACTGCTTGACTGACTTAGTGGGCATTAACCTCTGTACCTTTGACGGTTTTGGTCATGGTTATGTAACCGATTTGATGGTTTGGGTGCTCAATAAAAGTTTGAGTGTATGCATCGTGACCCTAAATATTTGGTGCATATTTTCAAAGATTCTCTGCACAAATTCAGAGCATAAAATCTTCATGCATATCCACTCATAACTGCCATATCAATCCATTTATTCTGCTATAAATCTGTGTGAATATTTGCTATCCACATTGGCTGCCTCTCTTTGATTCTCACCATTAGAAACAAGAAATATTTTCTGGTTCAAACATGGCTTCGTCTTCAAGACAAAAACAGAAAAGGAAGGGAAAGCAAACCACCTCTCAAGGAGTACTAGAAGGTTGGTTCGCTGGAAATGAAGAAGGCATCAATGCCTACATTCATGAGACAAGCAGGAAGCAGATCAACATACCCAAGGTGCTGGATTTCAACTGGCTGAAATCTGAAAAACTGGTAGAAACAAGGGCTGTGTTGAAGCACCAGAAACTGAAAAAGCTGCTGGAATTAACGGGTAATGTTTATCCTGACTTGGTTAAGGTGTTTTATAATAACCTCACATTGGATGGGAAGAATGTTGTCTCTTATGTGAAAGGAATTAAGATGAAGATCACAAGTGAGGTGTGGAACTCTGTGGCTGGAATAAAATATGCTGGATTGAAAGTAGGAAAGGGAATACTAGTGGAATTTCAGAATTCAACAAGCTGCAATATTATAAGAGTTGCATGAGGAATCCTACAGAGAGTATAAACAGGTTCCATGCAGGGCATTTGAACCTCACTCCACGTCTAGTTGCCTACATCATAGCATGGCAACTTATTCCAAGAGGGACAAACCATGCTGTCCTACATGAAGAGGATCTCATTCTCCTATATTGCATCATGAACCAGATTAAGGTAAACTGGGTTTTCATTATCAATGAACACATGCTCAAATAAAAAAGGTTCCCTATGCTATAATTGTTTCCAAATTGATTGATTACTTTGGTATTGATGTTACAAATGAGAGAAACGACCCTATCAAGGCTGTAAGTGAGATTGATACTTCAACTCTCACCAAAATGGGTTTTCACAAAATTGAGGACAAGTGGGTGGTTCTCAAAGGGAATGACCCTCAAGCAGAACATGAGGCATCAAACCTCCACAATGAGGATGAGGATGAAGCTGTTCCTATGGATGATGACTCACCTGCTACTCAATCTGTGCATGAGGAAGCTGCTACAAATGCCATAGTTGCCTATCAAGCTCCAGAATACCGAGGAGAACCAATGTCTATGTTTGAGAGGCAAGTGCTGTATCGTCTTGATGTAATGTCTGCAGAACAAAGGGCATACTTTGAGACTACTCATGCAAGGTTTCAACACCTTGATGATCAGATTGAAGGGGTTCAGGCACAACTTGCAGAGCTTTACTACAAGGATCAGTAGTTCTCTGTTTTTAATGCTTTCTTTATCAGCTTTCAAATGTCTGTAATGCTGAACAATATGGTTTATTTTCTGAACTATTATGGTTATGGTTTCTGTTTCATATTTGTTTTTTTCCCTATGTTTATATGCTGTTTGATGAATCCAAAGGAGGAGAAAAATAGCTGAAAAATAGCTCACCATGCTAGGTGAAGCTAGCTGAAACAGGGAGTTAATTCTGCACCTTAAAACCATGTCTTATGCTATGCAAATACTGCTGTTTTTTTTTCTGGTTTAAAATCTGGTGCAGTGCAGGTGCTTAAAGCAACAAAGCTATGAGGTTAGCTATGGGGATTTGTCTCCATCAAACAGGGGGAGATTGTTGAAGATGGTTGCTGCCCCTTCAAGATTGTGTTTGATGAAGACTTCTATGTACATTCAATTTGTATTTTGCTTTGCTTTAAGTGTGTCTTAGGTAGTGCTTAGAGGTTGTCTAAGAGTGGGCTTTTTGCTGAGTAACTCACCTCATAACCACTGGCCATGTGATAAGAACAAACATAAGTTTTCTTAAACTGTTTTTCACATGTTTTACAAAAAACACGTTTACTGCATAAAAATAAATCTGTTCTTTTCTAAATAAACAGATTCATTTTTACACTGATGCCTTGGCTAAGTCTTGTGAAAATTAGATTTTGTGCATCATGTATTTTGACTAAGTCTTCTACCTTTCAAAACAACTGTGTTTAAATAGTTAAGCTTTTCTGTTTTCGTTTTGAAAAATAAATCTGTTCATCTGTAAATGAATAGATTCTTTTTGTCTCTGGTGCCATGCCAAGCTTAAACGATTTTCAGTTTTATCTCAGCACCAGAATGGTTGACTAAGTCTCCTCACTTAACAAATTCTCTAACTGCTTTTGAAAATAAATCTGTTCATTTTATTTTCAATCTGTTCATTTTATAACAGCTTTAACTGTTTTTCAAAATTCTGTTATAAGTTGGTTTTCTATAAAATGAAAACTTGTTTATGAGTTTAAACATCGTTCATACATTTGCAAAAACAAGTTTTGACAGCAGAGAATTAAGAGTTTAAAAAGGATTAACATTTGTTCTTCAAAGATTTCAAAAATCACAAAGTGCTTGTTCTTGGTTTGGTTCCAAAAGCTTGGTGTGAGGTGCAGCTACTGTTCTAGCAATCTTGCCTACTGGTTTAAGGCAGATCTTTGTATCCTCAATCAGGTGTAGTCGTTTCACTTCTCATTTATTGTAATAGTTTGGTTGAACACTCTTCTTGATAGGTTTTCTTGAAGAGTGGGTGTGTGCTGAAATAGGTTTTTTCAGCAAGAGTACCTAAGTTCTTGTAGGTTTCAAGAACAGTGGGAATTGTACTTGGTTGTACTGTGTTTTAGTGATTTCCACCTGGTTTTGGTGAAGACTGGATGTAGCTCAGTTGAGTGAACCAGTATAACTGCTTGTGTTCATTCTCTCTCACTCTCTGCAATTTCGTTTCTGCATAATTGATAAAACAGCAAAGAAATAAATCTGTTCAATTGAAAATAAATCTGTTCTTTCTGGGCGCTGTGCATACTGTTCTTAATTTCTGGAAAACTGTCTGGTTTCAATAAGAACACTGATAATCTGTTAAAGGCTAATAAAACAGGTTGAGTGTGATAGATTGCCTCACTAATTGTCAAGCCCTTAACTGAACCTAAATCACATTATTTGGAATTAAGGTTTGCTGTTTTTGTGTTTCACTGTTTTTCAATCTAATATCAGTGTGTGTGCATCTGGAACATCTATCTGCATAATCTTGTGATTAACCTTGTTGTATAAACGCTTTTCAAACAAAAACAGTGTCTAAATAAATCTGTTCATTTTCACATAAATCGATTTATTTTCTGTAAACTGTGTTAAACACTGTTTCTGTGAGAAAGTTTTAAAAGGTCAACTCACCCCCCCTCTTGAACTTTGGCACTATTAAACCCAACATAAACAACCTCTAATCTATACCTAAGATATCCTTAAAGAAAATACAATAACTAAGGAAAAATACACATTTGGCTTCATCAAACACTTTGTCTTGAAGGGGTAGCATCCATCTTCAACAGTATGGACCAAACGGTCAACACCGCAATTCGACTTTCATGACCGAATCAACCGGCTCCCACACGTCTGTGCGGGTCGACCGACACACTCAGCCCATTAACGCTCAAATCATGGTCAGCATAGGTAAACCACCATTAAGAACTAGGTAATACTTCACTAATCCGACCCAATAAGGTAAGTCCATTAAAATAATATAAATAGCGCACATTCCAAGAACAAGGTACATCATTAATTACTGTACTCATCCGAGTGTCGAACGCCCTTTGCTAACTTGAGCGTCAGAGTGTCTTCTGCAGGTACTTCCCATTCGACATGAGTAGCTCGAAGAAAGAGTAGCACGAAGATTGAAGAAGTAGGCTGAAGCGTGAGTTGACCGACCGATAGGAAGAAGAAAAAACGAAGTTAGTCAACAGTTCTCTAGATCTCATCTACCTAGCAGGAACAAAAGTTATGTAATTAGGAACAAAAGTTATGTAGTTAGGATGAACAAATTCTTAAAGAGAATATGACAAGTTCTCTAGGGATTTAGATATTAGAGAATTTAAGTATAACGTTGAATAAACATAATTCATAATCTTTTATATGAATTTGTTAATGATTCATGGATAATGAACAATTTATCAAGTTTAATATCAAATCGCTATTTTCAATTACAATTTTTATCTGCTTAATATAATTTTCTCACTCTCCATCACCGCTTCCAAATCATTACTGAAATAATATATCATCCCATTTTCATTTGCACGTGATTAGTTTTTTTTAGTGTTAGTAATTTTTAAATTGAAATTTCACAATTGAAATAGGTCACCTCTGTGCATATGGCATCAAGAAAGACTAATATATATCTGTATATTTTCAAGTTTTTTCTTGTCTAAATTAAATTGTATCACAGTCATCTGAACAACAGGATAAAAATATATTAAGTATAGTGTAAAACAAGTTTTTTTTCAGCTGATGTTGGCATAAAATAAGGAGAAAATAGAATGGACTAGATGTCCTTGAATGGTCAATTATTTTATTCAGATTGAGTGATAATACTTTAACAGGATTATTCTTTTATATTTTCATTTGAAAATTTTAAAGATATTATTATTTTATTTTAACTTTTTTAATATTTTTTTATATTAATTAAATACAATATTTTATTATTATTTTGTAAAGTAAAAATAAGTAAAAGATAGGAATAATCAAAGCATAATTTTCCATTAAGATTATAATATAACTTATACTACTATTTGTATATACATACAAATATACTCTTTATACACATTCTTATTGAGATCAACTGTCATTCTTTCGAAGTATTTCTGTAACTATTGTGAGTTTTTCGAGTTGTTTTGTCGAGTGGTGAGACACTTGTATAAGATTTTCAGACGCTAAGTCAATAAGAATATAAATGATTTTGTAAGTGAGTGAATGAAAAATGATATTAAATTAGTTCGTGAAATAATGAAGGTATTTATAGACTTTTAAGTCAAGATAGAGGTCCAATAAAATGACTACTTTATCGTAATCGTTAGGCCACGTTTTCTTTACGTGTGTCCTATTATTTTGGATAGTTGACGGTTAAAGCTGAATTGTGAATAACTTGGGTAGTTATTGTCATGCTATAAGGTAAACTCTCATAATTGTTTAGCGGATTTTTCCCACTAAAACATTATATATTATAAATTTCTATATTTTAAGTAGTGAATAGTAATATACATATATATATATATATAAATATTATTTTTTTCCTCCTCCTAAAACCACACTATTTTCAGAAATTCAGAACCAGAAGTTTGTATGTGGAGGGGCTTGAAGAAAGGATATAGCATCTTAATTTTGAAGTTGTTGCATTATATTAAGGTATGGCCATCCATAAGGGCTTCTCTGATATGACGTTTGTATGCTTTGTGGTAAAGATTGAAATTAGTTAATAAAGATCGAACCGAAAGTATGCTGAGGGCAATTTTTACATTTTCTTTGGGGACCATGTTCGGGATGTTTCTTAGTCGGAAGAAACAAGAGCTTTTCTCTATGAATAATGATGACGTTAACAAGAAAGTCCTTGTTAGCCAATCCTCAGTGCAGCGAAAAAAACCCTGAATGATGGATACATATCCCATGCTACATCATTCTTATAGCTTAATGAAAATATATATAGTATTTCAATTACAACGTTTTGATTTATAATTTTATAATGTTGATGAACTCTGTCTGTATATATATATAGAGAGAGTGAGAGATATAGATATATAGATTGAGATCGACCTTGTAACTCTTAATTATTAATTATGTTTATATTATTTAGAATTACATACTGGATTTATAACGTTAGAATTGTGAATTATGTGTAGTCTTTCACTTATGCGTGAGGCATGTCTTTGACTGTGTATGACCCAAATATATTCTAATTGAAGTTTTATGAAAACTCAGTAAAACAATTTCCAAACTATGTTTCTTTACTGTTAAAAAAACTCTACCCAAACAGAACTATATTTCATTAAAACAATCTTGCAATCAGTTGTTCCTCGAAATTTAGCTTTTGGGACATAAAGCTAACGACCCTTATATATACATTTTAAGATATTGTAAGAAAACATAAACATGTATTTAAAAATAGTATGTTTTATTACATTATTCAAACAACATAACTTTTGCAAATACATAAAAAATATTTCATATATAAATATATTTTTTACCCACACATATGTATATAATATTCTCCTCAATTATTATTTAAAAAATATATATAAAGAACCAAAAATTGGTTTCTTTATTAGTATTTAAAAGTACAATATCATTAAGCATAACATCAATATTAATACTTTTTTAATAAATTTATTTTAAATCTTTTTTCTTTATTAAAACTCACATACTCATCATTATGAAGTTTTACATTCCATCTAGACAAACACCTAAAATGATGGCAAATTCATGAAACTCTTCTTAGAATCATGTGAAAGATGGTGCGGAAGCCATGAATGTGTATGTGCAAGATCCTCCTAGGAGCTATGGTGATCTTGAAGGTGCATGATATGTATGGGATTAAGGAGGTTCGGCCAGCCCTATGGTAAGTGAGGAAGATGAAGATTAGAGCCTAGAAACTAGGTAGAAGCAAAGCATGGCAGAATGTTGGCAGCATAACTTTACTCACAATAATCTTGCAATACATGAGGTTGGCTCCTCCTTTTATAGGCTAAGGAGGACCAGATTTGATGACCTAAATGCTACACAAATGTAAGCCAAATGAAATGTAAATGTGAAGCACATGGGTGCACATGGTCCTTTATTAGTAAAGGCTTCTAGAAACCTTTAGCTAATCAAGGTTAATGCTTCCTTAATTCTAATGTGCAGTAAATTAAACAATTGTCCACATGCTTATGCTATTACACCTCATTTAAAGCTAAACTACACTTGATGGGCCTTCACGGAATATGTGCTATTAGGCCTTTTTCCATTCATAGCTTGATCCAAGTCTTCTTGTTCTAGACGCTCTTGGCTTGGTCTTAGACGCTCCTAGCTTGATCTTAGATGCTCCTAGCTTGGTCTTAGATGCTCCTAGCTTGGTCTTAGACGCTCCTAGCTTGGTCTTAGACGCTCCTAGCTTGATCTTTAGACGCTCCTAGCTTGGTCTTGGACGCTCCTAGCTTGGTCTTGGATGGTCTAGATGCTCTTGCCTTGGGGTCTAGACGTTCTTGACTTGGCTCTTGCCTTTCATGGAAGGGTGTGCTTGGCCTTCTTCCATCATCCCCTCCCTCTTGAAAAGGATTTGTCCTCAAATCCAATGCTTTTGCTTCCTAGGGGAATGATTGTGGCTGGATGGTGTCCATCATCTCCTCCTTCTTGAGAAGATCTATCCTCAAATCTACAGACTTGATCTCGGATAGTAACCTTTTGATTCGCCAAAGCTTGTCCTCCTGGATCAAATGTCCACCTATAGAAATAATCAAATAAAGCATAGGTGTTAGTTTGCAAATTAATTTTACTAGGTTGCCATTTTTGTTTTTCTTTTGGTTTTGGCAACCTTGGACAAAGTTTCTCTTTTAATGGTTGTGTGTGGTCTCTAATCATCTTATGTATTTTAAAATGTTCATTTGTGGTTACTTTCTCTTTAGGCATAAATCCTATAGAAGATGGTAACAACTTAAAAGGAGAAAGATGATTGAACCCACACATAACTTTAAAAGTAGAAATATAAGTAGTTTTGTGAACTACTTTATGGTATGTTTGCTCACCTCTAGAGTTGTGTGTGCACTTCATGATTATTCTAGGCATAGTAGAAAGAGCTAGATTTTCAAATATATTTTGACCATGCGTTTGAGGATGATAAGAATTTAAAGTGTGCACTTTAGTTGCAAGTTTTCCAAAGGAAATCCTCAAATCATGGTTTGCGAAATTTGGAACTCTATTGAACACTATGCTTGAAGATAAACCATGAAGATGTATCACTTCTCTAGAGAAGAGTTTATCCATAACCATGAAGATTGAATCACAACCTTTTGTTGTCCTAGGGAGTTTTAATATGAAATTTATATCTTCCCAAGGATCATTTGCAAAAGGTGAAGGAGTATAGAGTTTATGAGACATTGCCTTGGGCGTAGTTTGAAAACAAGAATTGTACCTAAGGTAATGTCTTTGAACTTCTTTTCTCATGGGGGACAAAAGTTTTCCTTTTAAAAGCTCTAGAGTTTTATCAACTCTAATTTGTCCCATGAGTTCTCCTTCATGAAGACTTTTTCTCTTATGTGTAAGGATAGTCTCGTTGTGACAACCATTGTTTATAAGGATTTGTACACTTTGCAATGGTTGTCTCAATAAGACATGACAAGTTTCTTTAGGCACTACTTCACATAAAAAATTGTTTTTGTAGATGCTTATAAAAAACTTGACATTCACTTGGTGATATCCTAGCACATATGAGAAATAATCTATTTCATTTTTATCTATGCAAGCTTCTTTTAAAGACTCTTCTTTTTCACTTAGGCTTGCAAGTGTTCCTTTACAAAAGATAAGGCTTTGGGGTTGTTCAACAAGACACATATTTTCAAAGGTATTTTTAAATCTTTGGTCTTGTTGAATGACCTTGTGGGAAGGAACACTCTTCTCCCACGCCTTTTGTTCTTCAAGGGTCTTCTCATGCTTTTCTTTTTCTTCTTTTTC
The DNA here is from genome assembly GCF_000499845.2 of Phaseolus vulgaris. Classification (NCBI taxonomy): domain Eukaryota; kingdom Viridiplantae; phylum Streptophyta; class Magnoliopsida; order Fabales; family Fabaceae; genus Phaseolus; species Phaseolus vulgaris. Next base: position 30,430,298 of record NC_023752.2, on the reverse strand, counting down.
TTTAACTTCCCTTTCGACTTCCCCTCTTTTCGTTTGTGTTTTTATTTCCTTTCTTTCTTTATGGGAAGCAAACAATTTTTCTACCCTCATTTCCCAATCTAGGCAAGCTTCTATATTTTCTTTTCCATGGAAATGGGGTTGGTCTACCCTAACCTCTCTTGGGTTTTCTTGTTCTTTTCTATCTCTTCTATGTCTTCTAGGGGGTGCTTGATAATAATCATTTACTCTAATACTTTCCTCCCCAAAAGAATCATGATCTTTAGAGATATATGCATGAGAAGGTAATTTTTTTAGAATGTGAGACTTCTCATCCTTTGCTTTAGTCAAAACATTAAGTTTAGTCTCACTCTCCAATTGTCTATATGCAATTGATTGCACAGTTTGTGAATCTTCTTTCAAAAGAGTTTTTAAAGATTTTAATTCACTTCCAATAGACTTTGTAGAATGAGAAGAAGAAGACATGACTAAAACTTTGTGTATACAAGTATTTTACCTTGAGAAAATTTAGGGAAGTCAAAGAAGGTAGTCTTCCAGGTAAGGGAGGTGAGTCACAGTGGACTTCTTAAGTACCAAGCCTTGCCTTAGCCAAAGACTATCCCTTAATGCTTCACACAAAACTTTCTCTTAGTAAACCACTTAAACACAATCAAGTTGAAGAAATCAGATTTTAATGCAAGGAAAAACAATGCAAGCTAACTAATTAACCAAGCAAAAAGAATTAACAAAACTTAACAAAGCAACACAATTTGCAAAAACGAAACTGTTCCGTCCGGTTGACCTGGGACGTCTTCGTGCGCGACCTCAACCGTCAGCTAGGGACTCCCTCCCACTGGTTACCTGTGTAATCCTGCAAAGAAGGACAAAAGGGCGCCCTAGCGGCCGTTTGCACTCCGACGCTCAAGTCAGCCCGCAAGAAACACCAAAAACTGTGCACCTCCGTATCGGAGCACCGCGTGTGGCACTCTGAAGGTGGTAAAAACAAAGAACTGTGTCTAGTGTATATTTCTCCTTCTAGCAAAAATCTTCCCCTAGTCCCTTGTGCGTAACCTCAAAGCTCGAACAAGCAACTAGAGAGTTTCTGGGAAATTTGCCAAAAAGTCCAACCCTGTTTCCAACATTCTCTGCGCTATTTAAACTGCCCAAGCATTTAAAGCGCCTTAAAGCGCTTTTAATCATAAAACGTAACGCACTTAATTAGCGCGCCTAATTATAAAACGTAGCGCATTTAAGACGTTGAAACGCTTGGGAGCCTTTATAGTACCTTAAACGCTCGAAACAGAAACTATATTGAATGACTTTAATTACCTGGTACCTGACTGAATGGTGTTTTTATTCTGACCTGGCTGTCGTACATGTGGAGGGCCTCACAGCGCCGTGACCCCACCTGGGGACATTTCTGCCCATCTGGGGACGTTTCTACGTGTGAGTCCTCCTGCTTGGGAGTGCTACTGCGAAAGGGGTGACTTTTTGGGTGCCAACTCATGCCCCCAATTATCTAGTCACTCACTTTGAGAGCGTATCTGCCTTCCTCTCGTACCCTGCATGATGGAGGAAGGCCCAAGCTCACCACACTATGAAAGCCAAGCTTCCAAGACCAAGACCGTCTAGCCTTCCAAAAGGAGCGTCTAGCCTCACAAGGAGCGTCTAGCCTCACAAAGGGAGCGTCTAGCCATGATGAGGAGCGTCTAGGCCAAGGCTACATGAGGAGCATCTATGAAGAGTCCTAGACCGTCTAGCTTCACACACACAAGGGCCAAAGCTACGGTTTGGGAGAGAAGAGGCTTTGTTGCATAAAAGGCCCATTAGGGGTACTTAGTAAGATAGGTAGTGTAGAAAGAACTTTGTGAAGGAAACCTTCTAGAACCTAGGGTTGTGTGGCCGGTCATTGCATGGCACATGGCTTAGAATTTAGATTTAATTTTGGTTTTCTTTTCCTTAGAAATGTAGCTTAACATTTAAGCCCAAATAGCCTATAAATAGGAAGGCTTTCTCTTTGTATTTCACAAGTTTATTTGAGTATTGTTATGCTGCCCATTTTGTGCACTAGCTATACTTCTCCTAGAAATCTAGGCTATAAACTTCACTCCCTTCACCTTTCTTCATAGAGCTAGCCGAACCTCTCTAATTCATACTCATCATGCACCTTCAAAGCCATCACAACTCCTAGGAGGGCTTTGCTTCACTCACCCATTGCTTCCGCAATCATTTTTACTACTTTGATTCAAGAAGAACACATGAAATGCCATCATTTGGTATCATGAGCTTTTGGTTCTTCAAGATGAGTAGCTTGTCTTTTTAATTTCAGTTCTTCTTTATTTCATCTTTGTCATTTCAATTCCTTACTTGTCTTGCTGTTTTTATATTTTAATTTTGTTCTTGGTGTGCTTTGTGGAAGATCCAACCCAAGCACTCTTGTTCATTTGATCTTGAACAAGTTCTTGTGCAATTTGTGATAGGATTCCATACACCTTTGTGTTGCTATTTTGTTTTAGGCTTTGAGTCTTTATTGCTTTCATTATTTTGCTTCATATTATGCTTTGAGTCTTTAAATTTCTGAATCTATACATGTTTTGTCAAGTCATGTTCATCCATATTGTCATCAATTCTTAGTAGTCCTTTTTTTTTGGCTTGATTGTTTCTTGTTTTGGGTCTCTTTATATTGCTTTAATCTGCTGTTATTTTGATCCTTTGGTGCTTTTTATTTTTAGTTTGAGTTCATAATTGTGTCTTAGTTCATACACAATTTCCTTTCTCACATTTTCCATTGTGTTAATTTTGGTTATCTTGCTGTTTTCTTCCAGATTTCCCCTGTATCACCTCTCTGTTCTGGGCTGTTTTGTTTAACAAAATTTTTCTACCCATAGGAAAATTCTGAATTTCTGGAAAATGCAAGTTTAAGGTGTTATAGAAAATACAAAAAAAGAATGAGGTCAAAAGAAGCAACAGAAAAAAAAATGATAAATCTCACAAAATCAGAGTGCGAATCTTGAGCGTTCCAGCTGGCCTAACTGCACACCAAATTTGCAAAAATTATTAAAAAAAAATGGTGCATGCGTTTTAGGTGATTCCAAAGCCAAAATTTAGCTAAGATCCTGAATTTTCTTGTATCCAAATTTCAGAAACAAATTTTACAATTACAGCTCAGCATAAATCGGGGAACAAAACTGTTTTCTGGCCCACAACATTTTCCAGTGGTGCTGTTTTTTTATTTGGTCATCTAATCTAGTGCTTTTCTTTAGGAATTCCTTTTGTGTGCCAACTTTTATTGAGTACCTTTAATTGTTTGCTTTAATTCCTTGAATCTCTTTCTAAGTTGTCATATTATAAATCCTTTTGGTGGTACTGTTTTCTTTCAATTAAATTTGTTTCTTGCTTTTGTTTCTTGACCTCTCTTTTGTGGGTGCTGGAAATTAATTCTCTCTTGGTGCTTATGTGCATGGAAATTGACTTGGTTTAAGGTTAAGCCTTTGTGAATAGGTGCTGGAAATTGGAGAATTAAAGCCAACTTTCTAAGGAGGAGTCAAGCTAAGGCCGAAACAAGCTTCTTGAAACAAACACCTAGAAGATCAACAATCAAGACAACAAAGAAAGTGCACTAACCAAAAAGAGGAACAACAAAGGGGGTTTTCTTGTCTCCTTTACAACTTGGTTTATTGTTAATTACCTCTTTTAAATTACGTTTTAGACGGTGAGTGTGTCTTCAAGGGCTCAAAGTGTCCAAGAAGCCTCACCTAGGGCCGAATAGCATAGTAAATTTTGCTTAGTAATTTGTGCTTGTTTAAACTTGTTTTTCTTTGTTTCGGTAGAAACGTTTTGCATGTTTAACTTTGTGCTATACCGACTAGTTTTGCTGCATATCTAGCTTACATAGTTTTCTTGCTTTTTGATTTCTCAACCTCTTGTGTTCTACTAAGAGAAAATTTTGTGTGAAGTCATTGGAGGAAAAGTTTTTGGCAAGGAAAAGGCTTGGTACTTAAGTAGTCCATTGTGACTCACCTCCCTTACCTGGAAAACTCCCTTCTCTAACTTTCCTAAACTTTCTCCAAGTAAAACACCTATATACACAAAGTTCTAGCCATGTCTTCTTCTTCTCATTCTCCAAAGTCTATAGAAAGTGAAGTAAAATCCTTGGAAACCCTTTTAAAAGAAGTATCCCAAGCGGTACAACTAATTTCCTTTAGACAATTGGAGAATGAAAATAAAATTAATGAGTTGGCTAGAGCTCAAGAAGAGAAATCCCAAAAATCTCAAAAATCAAAAAAAACTCATGCATCCCATTCAAAAAGTAATGAGACTCTAGGGGAGGGAAGCCTTAGAATTAATGACTACTACCAACCACCCCCTAGAAGACCTAGGCAAAGGGAGCAAGAGAGTCCAAAGGAAGTAAGGGTAGACCTACCCCATTTTTATGGTAAGGAAGATGTAGAAACCTACCTAGATTGGGAAATGAAAGTAGAGCAACTCTTTGCTTGCCATAGGGTGAGTGAAGAGAGAAAGGTACCCTTAGCAACCCTTAGTTTCCAAGGCAATGCAATGTATTGGTGGACCTCGTTAGAAAGAGATCGACGTCTTCATAGGGAGCCTTCCATAGAATATTGGAATGACCTTAGGGGAGCCCTAAGACGTCGCCACATACCTTCCTACTACCATAGGGAGTTGATGGACAAGCTCCAAAGACTCCAACAAAAGAGCCTAAGTGTGGAAGAGTATAGGCAGAAAATGGAGCTTTACATGATGAGAGCATCCATTAGAGAGGAAGAAACCACCACCATATCTAGGTTTCTAAGTGGGCTCAACCTTGAGATAAGAGATAAAGTAGAACTATTACCCTATCAAGACTTGAATGATTTGGTTCAACTTTGCATTAAAGTTGAACAACAAAATTTGCGCAAAACTTCAAGTCAAAGGGTGGGTTCTTACTCCAACTCTTATCCAAAGAAAGACTTTAAAAGGGAGGGTAGTACACCTAGAGACGAACCCAAAGAGACTACCAAACCCTTAGTGAAAGATGCCTCCACCCTATACATCCGTACTAGGGACACCAAATGTTTTAAATGTTTTGGAAGAGGGCATGTGCAAGCACAATGTCCAAACCAAAGAGTTTTGTTTTTAAAAGGAGAAAATGAATACACAAGTGGTGAAGATGAACCTAGTACCCAAGAAAAAGGGGAAGGAGAAAGGATAAATCCTTTGGAGGGGGACTTATTGATGATTCAAAGAATCCTCCACAATCAACCTAGTGCATCCATTGAAACACAACGAGAGAACATTTTTCATACTAGATGCAGTGTTTTAGAAAATATATGCTCTCTTATTGTGGATGGTGGGTCATGTTGCAATTGTTGTAGCACTAGATTGATTGAAAAATTAAAACTACAAGTAGTTCCTCATCCAAAACCTTACAATTTACAATGGATCAATGAGGATGAAGAACTACGTGTAGACAAACAAGTGGAGATCGAGTTTTCTATAGGCAACTACAAAGACAATGTTTTATGTGATGTAGTACCTATGGAAGCTTGCCACATCTTATTAGGTAGACCATGGCAATTTGATAAGAAAACCACGCATAATGGTCTAACTAACGAGATTTCTTTCATCCACAAGCATAAAAGGTTTGTACTTAGCCCTTTACCACATTCCCAAGTGGTAAAAGACCAAATGCAAATGAAACACAAAAGGGATGAAGAAAAAATAGAAAAAGAAAAAAATTTTGGGAAACAAAAGGCGTGGGAGAATAGTGTTCCTTCCCACAAGGTCATCCAACAAGACAAACACCTTGAAAATACCATTACAAACATGCTTCTTGTTGAACAACCTAGCCTTCCTTTTTGTAAAGGAACACCTGCAAGCATGAGCACAAAAGAAAAGTCTTTAAAAGAAGCTTGCATAGATCAAGAAGGAGAACTCATGGGGCAAAAGAGAGTTGACCAAAATCTAGAGCTTTTAAGAGGAAAACTTTTGTCACCCATGAGCAACAAAGTTCAAAGACATTACTTTAGGTACAACCCTTGTTTTCAAACTACACCTAAAGCAACGTCCCACGAACTCTATCCTCCTTCACCTTTTGTAAAAGATCTTTGGGAAGACACACATTCCATTTTGGCGCTTCCTAGGACAACAAAGGGTTTTTCTTTCTTTAAGGATGTGGATAATCTCTTCCTAAGAAATGTGACAAGCCTCCATGATTTATTTTCCAACATAATAGATAGAGCTCCAAAATTTGAAAACATAGCTCTTTCTTCTATGTTTCACGAAATCATGAGAGACACTCACAAATCTTGGGATAAGAATCCTTTCCCTTATAAGCATGCATACAAAGGAGTAATCCACAAAATTACTCATATTTCTCCATTCGAAGTTGTATGTGTTCTATGTCCTCTTGCCTTTATAAAGTTGTTACTCTGTCTTAAAAAGATTATGCCTAAGGGAAAAGTAACTCCTTTTGAAAATTTTAGAAAACATAAGAGGATTAGAGGGCACCTACAACCCTCAAAAGGGAGGTATTGTGAGAAGTTGGCCACAACAAGAGAAAAACAAAAATGGCAACTTCCCACATTTATTTGTTTTTCAAAAGATCACCCTCACTCCTTTGCTTTGTTTCAAGGGTCACATAGATTGACATTTGATCCGGGAGGACACACCTTGACGAAGCAAGAGGCTGCTATCCGAGATCAAGAATGCAAATCTGAGGATAGATCTTCTCAAGCCGGATGAGATGATGGACACCATCCAGCCACAACCACCCCCTAAGCAAAGCCTTGGATTTGAGGACAAATCCTTTTCAAGAGGGAGGGGATGATGGAGGAAGGCCCAAGCTCACCACACTATGAAAGCCAAGCTTCCAAGACCAAGACCGTCTAGCCTTCCAAAAGGAGCGTCTAGCCTCACAAGGAGCGTCTAGCCTCACAAAGGGAGCGTCTAGCCATGATGAGGAGCGTCTAGGCCAAGGCTACATGAGGAGCATCTATGAAGAGTCCTAGACCGTCTAGCTTCACACACACAAGGGCCAAAGCTACGGTTTGGGAGAGAAGAGGCTTTGTTGCATAAAAGGCCCATTAGGGGTACTTAGTAAGATAGGTAGTGTAGAAAGAACTTTGTGAAGGAAACCTTCTAGAACCTAGGGTTGTGTGGCCGGTCATTGCATGGCACATGGCTTAGAATTTAGATTTAATTTTGGTTTTCTTTTCCTTAGAAATGTAGCTTAACATTTAAGCCCAAATAGCCTATAAATAGGAAGGCTATCTCTTTGTATTTCACAAGTTTATTTGAGTATTGTTATGCTGCCCATTTTGTGCACTAGCTATACTTCTCCTAGAAATCTAGGCTATAAACTTCACTCCCTTCACCTTTCTTCATAGAGCTGGCCGAACCTCTCTAATTCATACTCATCATGCACCTTCAAAGCCATCACAACTCCTAGGAGGGCTTTGCTTCACTCACCCATTGCTTCCGCAACCATTTTTACTACTTTGATTCAAGAAGAACACATGAAATGCCATCACTGCACCTGACTGCCCTGGGCGTGACCCTCCCCTTGAGTCGTATCTGCCCAAAGGCGTCCCTGAGGCGGCAGGGGTACTTCACGAGTCAAGCTGCCCTACATTAGTGCTATCACTATGGCCTTGAAGCCACCCTTTCCTTCTCTTTTTCACTGCCCCGGATCATCGGGACCTGAGGCCTTCCCACGGTGTCGCTCCCTCCATGGTCTTTCCTACCCAAGGGTATCGGGGAACTACACTGTGATTGCCTTGCCTTAGCGATACTTGATCATGGCGACGCCCTGGTTGGGCGACGCCTTCACCTAGGCGACGCCTTGTGTTGACTTTGACTCCAGGCGTTGACTTTGACCTTGACTTTGTCAACGCCCGGATACGGGACGGTACAAAAACTAATTAAGCAATAGAAAAGCAATAAAAAACAATTAACAATTGCGAATTAGAAAACTCTACACTAGTCGGCCCTAGGTGAGGCTTCTTGGACACTTGGAGCCCTTGAAGACACACTCACCGTCTAATCACGTAATTAAAGAAGTAATTAACACAAGTTAAGTAGCAAAGACAAAAATTAAGAAAACTCCCTTTGTTGATCTTTTTTTGTTTTTGCTATTGGCACTTCCTTGGTTGTTTTTCCTTGTTGGGCCCTCCAAGTGTTTGTGGTGTTTTGAGAAGTGTTTTGATTCTGCCTTTGCCTTTGTTCTCCTTAGAATTAAGGACTTAATTCTACAATTCCAGCACCTATCAAGAAGACTAGACCTTACCCAAGTCAAATTTCTACTCAATTAAGCACCAAAAGAGAATAAATTCCAGCACCAAAATTAGAGGCCAAAGAATAAAAGCAAAAAACAATTTAATTGGAAAACGGTACCACACAAATGGAGTTAGATTGTGACAACTAGAAAGAGTTTCAAGAATATTAGACAAGCAAATAAAGGTACTCAAATAAAGGTAGGCACACAAAAAGAATCCTAAGAATAGCACTAGAATTAGATTACAAAATAAAAAACAGCACCACTGAAAAATTGTTGTAGGCCAGAGAACGTGTTTTTCCCCAATTTATGCTGAGCTGTCCTTTTAGAATTTGCCTATGAAAATTTATATGCAAACTATTCAAGATCTTAGCTAATATATGGCGTTGGAATCACTCCAAACGCATGAGCCATTTTGTTTTAATAATTTTTACAAAATCAGTGTTCGGTTACGCCAGCTTGAGCGCCCAGATTTTGCACACTGTTTTTAAAATATTTATCATTTTTTTTCTATTGACTCTTTTGAGCTGATTCTTTTTTTGTCTTTTCTATAACAGCTCAATCTTGCATATTCCAGAGAATCAAAAATTTCCTATGAGTGAAAATATTTTTCTGGAACAAAACAGCCAGCACAGAGAATGTGAAACAGGGGATTCTGGAAAAACTGGAAAAAAAAACAGCAAGATACCAAAATTTAAACACAAAGGAATTTGTGAAATAGAATTTTTGTAGGAACTAAACACAAATATGAACTCAAACTAAAAGTAAAAGGCACCAAAAGATCAATATCACAGCAGTTTCAAAATAAGCAAAAAAAATACCCAAAATCAAGAAACAATCAAGCCAAACAAAGGACTACTATGAATTGATGACATTGTGGATGAACATGACTTGACAAAACATATATGGATTCAGAAATTAAAGACTCAAAGAGCATAATATGAACCAAATAAAAGTGCAATAAAGACTCAAAAAACCTAAAAGAAAACAGCAACTCAAAGGTGTATGGAATCCTATCACAATTTGCACAAGAATTGTTCAAGATCAATTAAACAAAGTGCACCGGTTGGATCTTCCAAATAGCACACCAAAACAAATTAAAATTTAAAAACAGCAAGACAATTATGGAAACAAGATGAACAACATGAAATAAAGAAGAACTAAAAATGAAAAGACCAATAACAACTCATCTTTGAAGAACCTATGCTCATGATACCAAATGATGGCAAATTCATGAAGCTCTTCTTAGAATCATGTGAAAGATGGTGCGGAAGCCATGGATGTGTATGTGCAAGATCCTCCTAGGAGCTATGGTGATCTTGAAGGTGCATGATATGTATGGGATTAGGGAGGTTCGGCCAGCCCTATGGTAAGTGAGGAAGATGAAGATTAGAGCCTAGAAACTAGGTAGAAGCAAAGCATGGCACAATGTTGGCAGCATAACTTTACTCACAATAATCTTCCAATACATGAGGTTGGCTCCTCCTTTTATAGGCTAAGGAGGACCAGATTTGATGACCTAAATGCTACACAAATGTAAGCCAAATGAAATGTAAATGTGAAGCACATGGGTGCACATGGCACATGGGTGCACATGGGTGCACATGGTCCTTTATTAGTAAAGGCTTCTAGAAACCTTTAGCTAATCAAGGTTAATGCTTCCTTAATTCTAATGTGCAGAAAATTAAACAATTGTCCACGTGGTTATGCTATTTACACCTCATTTAAAGCTAAACTATACTTGATGGGCCTTCACGGAATATGTGCTATTAGGCCTTTTTCCATTCATAGCTTGATCCAAGTCTTCTTGTTCTAGACGCTCTTGGCTTGGTCTTAGACGCTCCTAGCTTGATCTTAGATGCTCCTAGCTTGGTCTTAGATGCTCATAGCTTGGTCTTAGACGCTCCTAGCTTGGTCTTAGACGCTCCTAGCTTGATCTTTAGACGCTCCTAGCTTGGTCTTGGACGCTCCTAGCTTGGTCTTGGATGGTCTAGATGCTCTTGCCTTGGGGTCTAGACGTTCTTGACTTGGCACTTGCCTTTCATGGAAGGGTGTGCTTGGCCCTCTTCCATCATAAAAGTTATAAAACTTATAAAAGGAAAAAAAAAATTACATGGGAGTAAATCAAACCTAAGTTATCCTAACATCTATTGCCTTATCTATAAATGTGTGAAACTTTAAAATTTATCTCCCGTCATATTTAAGTGCACTTCAATCATGTACCCGTCAAACTCTAAGGAACATGTAATTTTTTAGAAGAAGCGTGAATGACCATCATAAAATCATATTCAAGTCACAATCTTTGGAAACCAATGATGTTTGAATGCTCAATGGCTAAAATGGTTGTTATAAACAATCCGCATGACCTGAACAATCTTAGCAGCAACAATCATGTTAAATTTAGAGTCCCGAAATTTGTACAACTTCAAAGGAGATGCGTCAACATACAACCATGTGGCAAAAAAGAATGATATTTTAATTATTTGTTGATCCCACGTAATTTGTTGGAATTTTTTTGAAAATCTTTTAAAATTTTTGCTTTTCGTTTTATTTTAGAGTTTCTTTTCTTTTTTAGCTTTTTTCTTCCAGGCTTTCTCTTCCGGCTTTTCCCTTTTAACTTTTTTGCAATTGCTAATATTTTCTTGTCCAGTGGAAGTTATTTTTCTCCTGTGTTGTCCAGGTTTTGGTTTTTCTACGGCATGAGTTTGGTTTTCCGTTCGTCGTTGTTGGGGTTATTGAAGACTTCATCCCCTGTTTGCAGTGTGTGGTTGGTGGTTGTTTTACCGGTGGTTGGGTGATGTATTGGCCAGACGTGCTCGGATCCTCGGCCCAAGCACTTAAGCGTAGTAAGCTCGGTTAGATAAAGTTATACCCATCTGAGCCTGGGGCTGGTATGGGTCTAACAACACGTTACGAAATCGACCTAGATATTTGATAGTCTACACGAAGAAGATACTTAAAGTAAAAATAACATAAGGGATAAGCGGAATTAATTAAAGTGTATTTATCTTTAAAAGTTGTTCGGAATAATGTGGCATATCACCCGAAAATAAGGGTGCACATTGGCAGAATGTTTTATTATTGAAATTATATTTTTGTTGTTGAGATTATATTCCAGTTGTTGAAACAATATTCTGGTTGATGAAAATCGTTAAACGAATGACTATAAAAGGGGTTTGAGACCCCGAGTAAAGGTACGTTTTTTCTGAATACTTTAAGCTTAAACATATTTTATAGTTTGTGTACCGCCCTGGTAGTCGGAAGTGATGACGTGGCATCAAGCTATTGTATAGGCGTGTTGGATGGGACACCTGGCTGGCAGAAGGGAAGGAAGTCGGGGGGCTCGTGTAGTCGCCAGTTATTAAGTTGGCGTGCTCCGATCTCCAGCATGCCTAAACCGGCGGTCACCAGGTTGAAGATGAAGTCGCCAGATGTGAACCCAGGCGACCAAGTGATTAGAGATCGCCGAAACAAGGACATTGCCAAAGATGAAGTCAGATAGTCTTTCCCTAGCGGGCCAGAGGATGAGCTCGGGAGATAGCACCCTTGAACGTACACGGTGAAGCAAGAAAAGTAGATCATGAAGGCGGTCGGCGAGACCACAGGGAAGGTGTGTACGAAGGCACCCGAACTCGCCACCCAGAAGAGATCACGCTCCAAGGCAATTATGCACTGAGTTGCGTCATGCATAAGTAACTTAGCCGAAATCCTGAAGAGTAAGAAGTGGCGCCCAAGTCAAGGATGCTCCAGATGATGGCACGTGTACAGCTGGATGCGAGCCACGTGTCCAGATGTGTAACTGCCAGGAGAGAGAAAGTGATGGCATTTCATGTGTTCTTCTTGAATCAAAGTAGTAAAATGGATGCGGAAGAAATGGGTGAGTGAAACAAAGCCCTCCTAGGAGTTGTGATGGCTTTGAAGGTGCATGATGAGTATGAATTAGAGAGGTTCGGCCAGCTCTATGAAGAAAGGTGAAGGAAGTGAAGTTTATAGCCTAGATTTCTAGGAGAAGTATAGCTAGTGCACAAAATGGGCAGCATAACAATACTCAAATAAACTTGTGAAATACAAAGAGATAGCCTTCCTATTTATAGGCTATTTGGGCTTAAATGTTAAGCTACATTTCTAAGGAAAAGAAAACCAAAATTAAATCTAAATTCTAAGCCATGTGCCATGCAATGACCGGCCACACAACCCTAGGTTCTAGAAGGTTTCCTTCACAAAGTTCTTTCTACACTACCTATCTTACTAAGTACCCCTAATGGGCCTTTTATGCAACAAAGCCTCTTCTCTCCCAAACCGTAGCTTTGGCCCTTGTGTGTGTGAAGCTAGACGGTCTAGGACTCTTCATAGATGCTCCTCGTGTAGCCTTGGACTAGACGCTCCTCATCATGGCTAGACGCTCCCTTTGTGAGGCTAGACGCTCCTTGTGAGGCTAGACGCTCCTTTTGGAAGGCTAGACGGTCTTGGTCTTGGAAGCTTGGCTTTCATAGTGTGGTGAGCTTGGGCCTTCCTCCATCATCCCCTCCCTCTTGAAAAGGATTTGTCCTCAAATCCAAGGCTTTGCTTAGGAGGTGGTTGTGGCTGGATGGTGTCCATCATCTCCTCCGGCTTGAGAAGATCTATCCTCAGATTTGCATTCTTGATCTCGGATAGCAGCCTCTTGCTTCGTCAAGGTGTGTCCTCCCGGATCAAATGTCAATCTATGTGACCCTTGAAACAAAGCAAAGGAGTGAGGGTGATCTTTTGAAAAACAAATAAATGTGGGAAGTTGCCATTTTTGTTTTTCTCTTGTTGTGGCCAACTTCTCACAATACCTCCCTTTTGAGGGTTGTAGGTGCCCTCTAATCCTCTTATGTTTTCTAAAATTTTCAAAAGGAGTTACTTTTCCCTTAGGCATAATCTTTTTAAGACAGAGTAACAACTTTATAAAGGCAAGAGGACATAGAACACATACAACTTCGAATGGAGAAATATGAGTAATTTTGTGGATTACTCCTTTGTATGCATGCTTATAAGGGAAAGGATTCTTATCCCAAGATTTGTGAGTGTCTCTCATGATTTCGTGAAACATAGAAGAAAGAGCTATGTTTTCAAATTTTGGAGCTCTATCTATTATGTTGGAAAATAAATCATGGAGGCTTGTCACATTTCTTAGGAAGAGGTTATCCACATCCTTAAAGAAAGAAAAACCCTTTGTTGTCCTAGGAAGCGCCAAAATGGAATGTGTGTCTTCCCAAAGATCTTTTACAAAAGGTGAAGGAGGATAGAGTTCGTAGGACGTTGCTTTAGGTGTAGTTTGAAAACAAGGGTTGTACCTAAAGTAATGTCTTTGAACTTTGTTGCTCATGGGTGACAAAAGTTTTCCTCTTAAAAGCTCTAGATTTTGGTCAACTCTCTTTTGCCCCATGAGTTCTCCTTCTTGATCTATGCAAGCTTCTTTTAAAGACTTTTCTTTTGTGTTCATGCTTGCAGGTGTTCCTTTACAAAAAGGAAGGCTAGGTTGTTCAACAAGAAGCATGTTTGTAATGGTATTTTCAAGGTGCTTGTCTTGTTGGATGACCTTGTGGGAAGGAACACTATTCTCCCACGCCTTTTGTTTCCCAAATTTTTTTTCTTTTTCTATTTTTTCTTCATCCCTTTTGTGTTTCATTTGCATTTGGTCTTTTACCACTTGGGAATGTGGTAAAGGGCTAAGTACAAACCTTTTATGCTTGTGGATGAAAGAAATCTCGTTAGTTAGACCATTATGCGTGGTTTTCTTATCAAATTGCCATGGTCTACCTAATAAGATGTGGCAAGCTTCCATAGGTACTACATCACATAAAACATTGTCTTTGTAGTTGCCTATAGAAAACTCGATCTCCACTTGTTTATCTACACGTAGTTCTCCATCCTCATTGATCCATTGTAAATTGTAAGGTTTTGGATGAGGAACTACTTGTAGTTTTAATTTTTCAATCAATCTAGTGCTACAACAATTGCAACATGACCCACCATCCACAATAAGAGAGCATATATTTTCTAAAACACTGCATCTAGTATGAAAAATGTTCTCTCGTTGTGTTTCAATGGATGCACTAGGTTGATTGTGGAGGATTCTTTGAATCATCAATAAGTCCCCCTCCAAAGGATTTATCCTTTCTCCTTCCCCTTTTTCTTGGGTACTAGGTTCATCTTCACCACTTGTGTATTCATTTTCTCCTTTTAAAAACAAAACTCTTTGGTTTGGACATTGTGCTTGCACATGCCCTCTTCCAAAACATTTAAAACATTTGGTGTTCCTAGTACGGATGTATGGGGTGGAGGCATCTTTCACTAAGGGTTTGGTAGTCTCTTTGGATTCGTCTCTAGGTGTACTACCCTCCCTTTTAAAGTCTTTCTTGGGATAAGAGTTGGAGTAAGAACCTACCCTTTGACTTGAAGTTTTGCGCAAATTTTGTTGTTCAACTTTAATGCAAAGTTGAACCAAATCATTCAAGTCTTGATAGGGTAATAGTTCTACTCTATCTCTTATCTCAAGTGATAGGCCACTAAGGAACCTAGATATGGTGGTTTCCTCCTCTTCTCTAATGGAGGCTCTCATCATGTAGAGCTCCATCTTTTGTCTATACTCTTCTACGCTCATATTCTTTTGTTGGAGTCTTTGGAGCTTGTCCATCAACTCCCTATGGTAGTAAGAAGGTATATGTCGACGTCTTAGGGCTCCCCTAAGGTCATTCCAATATTCTATGGGAGGTTCCCTATGAAGACGTCGGTCTCTCTCTAAAGAGGTCCACCAATACATAGCATTTCCTTGGAAACTAAGGGTGGCTAAGGGTACCTTACGTTCCTCACTTACCCTATGGCAAGCAAAGAGTTGCTCTACCTTCATCTCCCAATCTAGATATATTTCTACATTTTCCTTTCCATGAAAATGAGGTAGGTCTACTCTTGTTTCCCTTGGCACCTCTTGTTCCCTTTGCCTAGTTCTTCTAGGGGGTGGTTGGTAATAATCATTGATTCTACGGCTTCCCTCCCCTAGAGATTCAATACTTTGCGAATGGGATGCATGAGTTTTTTTTTATTTTTGTGATTTTTGTGACTTCTCTTCTTGAGCTTTAGCCAACTCATTGATTTTGTTCTCATTCTCCAATTGTCTAAAAGAGATCAATTGTACCGCTTGGGATACTTCTTTTAAAAGAGTTTTCAAAGATTTTACTTCACTTTCTATAGACTTTGGAGAGTGAGAAGAAGAAGACATGGCTAAAACTTTGTGTATATAGGTGTTTTACTTGGAGAAAGTTTAGGAAAGTTAGAGAAGGGAGTTTTCCAGGTAAGGGAGGTGAGTCACAATGGACTACTTAAGTACCAAGCCTTTTCCTTGCCAAAAACTTTTCCTCCAATGACTTCACACAAAATTTTCTCTTAGTAGAACACTTAGAACACAAGAAGTTGAGAAATCAAAAAGCAAGAAAACTATGTAAGCTAGATATGCAGCAAACTAGTCGGTATAGCACAAAATTAAACAATACTAAACATGCAAAACGTTTCTACCAAAACAAAAGAAATACAAGTTCAAACAAGCAACAAATTACTAAGCAAAAATGACTATGCTATTCGGCCCTAGGTGAGGCTTCTTGGACACTTTGAGCCCTTGAAGACACACTCACCGTCTAAAACGTAATTTAAAAGAGGTAATTAACAATAATCCAAGTTGTAAAGGAGATAAGAAAACCCCCTTTGTTGTTCCTCTTTTTGGTTAGTGCACTTTCTTTGTTGTCTTGATTGTTGATCTTCTAGGTGTTTGTAGTGTTTGTTTCAAGAAGCTTGTTTCGGCCTTAGCTTGACTCCTCCTTAGAAAGTTGGCTTTAATTCTCCAATTTCCAGCACCTATTCACAAAGGCTTAACCTTAAACCAAGTCAATTTCCATGCACATAAGCACCAAGAGAGAATTAATTTCCAGCACCCACAAAAGAGAGGTCAAGAAACAAAAGCAAGAAACAAATTTAATTGAAAGAAAACAGTACCACCAAAAGGATTTATAATATGACAACTTAGAAAGAGATTCAAGGAATTAAAGCAAACAATTAAAGGTACTCAATAAAAGTTGGTACACAAAAGGAATTCCTAAAGAAAGCACTAGATTAGATGACCAAATAAAAAAACAGCACCACTGGAAAATGTTGTGGGCCAGAAAACAGTTTTGTTCCCCGATTTATGCTGAGCTGTAATTGTAAGATTTGTTTCTGAAATTTGGATACAAGAAAATTCAGGATCTTAGCTAAATTTTGGCTTTGGAATCACCTAAAACGCATGCACCATTTTTTTTTAATAATTTTTTGCAAATTTGGTGTGCAGTTTGGCCAGCTGTAACGCTCAAGATTCGCACTCTGATTTTGTGAGATTTATCATTTTTTTTCTGTTGCTCCTTTTGACCTCATTCTTTTTTTGTCTTTTCTATAACACCTTAAACTTGCTTTTTCCAGAAATTCAGAATTTTCCTATGGGTAGAAAAAATTTGTTAAACAAAACAGCCCAGAACAGAGAGGTGTTACAGGGGAAAACTGGAAAACTGGAAGAAAACAGCAAGATAACCAAAATTAACACAATGGAAATGTGAGAAAGGAAATTGTGTATGAACTAAGACACAATTATGAACTCAAACTAAAAATAAAAAGCACCAAAGGATCAAAATAACAGCAGATTAAAGCAATATAAAGAGACCCAAAACAAGAAACAATCAAGCCAAAAAAATAGGACTACTAAGAATTGATGACAATATGGATGAACATGACTTGACAAAACATGTATAGATTCAGAAATTTAAAGACTCAAAGCATAATATGAAGCAAAATAATGAAAGCAATAAAGACTCAAAGCCTAAAACAAAAATAGCAACACAAAGGTGTATGGAATCCTATCACAAATTGCACAAGAACTTGTTCAAGATCAAATGAACAAGAGTGCTTGGGTTGGATCTTCCACAATGCACACCAAGAACAAATTAAAAATATAAAAACAGCAAGACAAGTAAGGAATTGAAATGACAAAGATGAAAATAAAGAAGAACTGAAATTAAAAAGACAAGCTACTCATCTTGAAGAACCAATAGCTCATGATACCAAATGATGGCATTTCATGTGTTCTTCTTGAATCAAAGTAGTAAAATGGATGCGGAAGCAATGGGTGAGTGAAACAAAGCCCTCCTAGGAGTTGTGATGGCTTTGAAGGTGCATGATGAGTATGAATTAGAGAGGTTCGGCCAGCTCTATGAAGAAAGGTGAAGGAAGTGAAGTTTATAGCCTAGATTTCTAGGAGAAGTATAGCTAGTGCACAAAATGGGCAGCATAACAATACTCAAGCCTTCCTATTTATAGGCTATTTGGGCTTAAATGTTAAGCTACATTTCTAAGGAAAAGAAAACCAAAATTAAATCTAAATTCTAAGCCATGTGCCATGCAATGACCGGCCACACAACCCTAGGTTCTAGAAAGTTTCCTTCACAAAGTTCTTTCTACACTACCTATCTTACTAAGTACCCCTAATGGGCCTTTTATGCAACAAAGCCTCTTCTCTCCCAAACCGTAGCTTTGGCCCTTGTGTGTGTGAAGCTAGACGGTCTAGGACTCTTCATAGATGCTCCTCGTGTAGCCTTGGACTAGACGCTCCTCATCATGGCTAGACGCTCCCTTTGTGAGGCTAGACGCTCCTTGTGAGGCTAGACGCTCCTTTTGGAAGGCTAGACGGTCTTGGTCTTGGAAGCTTGGCTTTCATAGTGTGGTGAGCTTGGGCCTTCCTCCATCAGAAAGTGCCCAGGTATATAAGAGTTTCCAACGAACTTTGAGGTACGCACGCATTTAGATTACTTCTTTACAACTGCGAGAACGAGAGTACGCTGAGAGAGAACTTTGCACGGTTCCTTAGAGTTCTTGAGTTTTACTCTTAGTAATTGGTGGTTCAGTCGCTGACTTGGGCGTCGGAGCGTGATCGGCCACAGCGACGCCGTTCTGTCTTTTGCAGGTTCTTGAGGTGAATCGCGGTGAAGGACGGAGGCTAGCACGGCGCAGAGGTCGATCCAAGTTTGACGAGGCAAGGCTCCAACGTTTTGGTCAACAGGCAGGATCATCAGGCGCCCACAGTGGGGCCGTGTAAAACCTGTTCCCATCCACAGCGTGGGTTCTGCGGTTTCTGTTTGGTTGTGTGCTGGTGCAACCATTTTCCACCGTTCGTTTGAGTTTTTGTTCGGTGAGGTGAGGTTTTTTGCTGCTTACGTGAGTTTTAATCGGTGAGATCTGAGTTCTGTTGCTCGTTTGGATTTTCGCGGAAGAAGCGTTGGTTCTTGGTGGAGTTGTGAGTTTCTGCGAAGGTTTTCTGTTAAGATGTGTTCTTGAGGTTTTTCGAAGTTTCGCGAAATTCTGACCGATTGATCGCTGAATCGATCGTCGCTGAAGAAGGTGCTGTTCATCGCTCTTTGTGATTTGTCAAGTTTTCATGAGAAAGATGAGAAGCAACCGTTCAAGTCCAGTTGTGCCCGTTGCTGCTGAAGGCGCCATGACTATGGCGCAGATGGTGGAAATCATGTGTTCGCTGCAGGCGAATGTGGAAGCCTCGCGCATAGAGCAGGCAAAAATGCATGATGACCTGGTCGCCTCTCAGGTCAGGAATGAAGAGCTCAGCAGAGTTACCGAAGAATTGCGCCAAGCTCTTCAGGAGCAGCGAGGGCGCCCAGTCGCTGAAGAGGTCGCGCCGTCAACGCCGCCTCGCGTTTTCCCCATGCCTTTCGCTCAGGCGATTACAGACACGCCTATCCCTGCAAGTGTGGTACCTGTGAAGGCTGTTTTTACCGGCGTGGAGGATCCTGAGGCACATCTCACCACGTTCCATACGCAGATGATGTTGTCAGGAGGATCAGATGTTGTGTATTGTAAGATGTTCGTGAGCACACTCCAGGGGACGGCGCTGGAATGGTTTGTGAGCCTGCCTACAGGTCACATAACCAACTTCCAACAGTTTTGAAATATCTTCGTCGAGCAGTACATAGTGAACAAGGCGCCGCCCAGGGTGTCTTATGATTTTTTCGACATAAGGCAGTATCAGGGAGAGTCCCTCAGGGACTACCTGAATCGTTTTGGGGCACAGATGGTCCGCTCGCCAGCCAAAGACGAAGAGATGCTGGTCTACGCATTCAAGAAGGGCGTGCTGCCGGGACCATTCTGCGAGGCATTGATCAGGGCTCACCCCGCCACATTTGCTGAGGTCAGGCGACTTGCGGTGGCCCACATCGCCGATGAAAGTGAGGTCGCCGAGAAGAGGGGAAGCGTGGCTCCCGCTAGGCCACGTGCCCAGACCAGGATCCAGCCACAGAGGGTGCTGGAGACAGCGGCGGCCAGGAGGGATTAGAGGACTCGCCATCCTTATGATCCAAGGAAGAACAAGGGCAGGGGCCCAGGGCGCCCTGAACCAGCACGCCGGGAGTACAATCGCCCGCCAAAGCACAAGTTTGTCATGGGATTGGCGGACCTGATCGCCATTCCCAATATATCAGCTAGGCTGAAGGCGCCCGAGAAGGTGGGCGACAAGGTGTTGGGACCAAAGCCAGACGCCTGGTGCGAGTTCCACCAAGGCTTTGGCCACACCGTGGACTCATGCTTGGCTTTAGGATACCAGCTCGACGATCTGGTCAAGAGCGGGTTCCTAAATGATTACTTGCTGGATAGAAGGACGGGGGGCGCGTTGAGCTCCCAACCAGCAGGTGGTGAGGCTCAGCAGCACGAGATGCCCACCCACGGAGAGATCCAAACCATTGCAGGAGGTTTCTCGGGTGGTGGATGCACCGCGTCACAGAGGAAGAAGTATGCGAGGTCTGTGATGACGGTGGATATGTTTGAGGACCACTCGCCGGATGTGGACATTACGTTCACAAAGCAAGATCTTCGGGACGTTGTGCCTCACGACAACGACCCCATAGTCATATCGCTGATTACGGCGGGAAGGAAGGTCCACAGGGTTCTGGTGGACCAAGGAAGCTCTGCAGACGTGATGTTCTGGGCGACTTTCACATAGTTGAAGCTACCCCTTGACCAGCTGAGGCCCTATGGAGGGTGTTTGTATGGCTTCGCTGGTGATCAGGTGGAGGTCAGGGGGTATATTGAGTTGAGGACTACGTTTACGGATGAGGCGGGCTCGAGAACAGAGAAAATCAAGTACCTTGTAGTGAACGCTCCTTCAGCATACAACATTCTGTTGGGAAGACCCACGCTCAACAGAATAGGCGCTATACCCTCGACCCGGCACATGAAGGTAAAGCTGCCATCTATGGAGGGGGTGGTGATCACCATCAAATCCGACCAGAAAGAAGCAAAGAAGTGCTATGAGAATAGCCTGAAGAACAAGATGTCCGTGAGTTACGTGACAACCACCCCACCTCCCGTTGTGAAGCCCAGGCCGACGGTGATGGAGGAGACCGCCGGAAGCGACGTGGTGATGGTGGATGCTGAGCTGGGGGAGGGGAACGCCGGTCTAGAGGAAGAAGAGGCGAGGAATCGCCCTGAGGAAGCGAGGGAGCTGGGAATCGCCAGGGCGGTGATCGCCAGAGAGATCAGACCAAAACCCGTCGAGCAGTGGCTCGAAAGGGAGATCGGGGGAAAGATCTTCAAGCTGGGAAGATCTCTGGAGGCTGAGCTCCAGGACCAGATCGCCACGGTGATAGAGCGGCATCTGGATGCGTTCGCATGGTTCGCCTCGGACATGCCCGGGATCAATCCCGACTTCTTATGCCATCATTTGGCGATGGACAACCAGGTCAGACCAGTACGACAGAGGAGGAGGAAGTTCAACGAGGAGAGAAGGCAGGCGATCAGGGATGAAACACAGAAGCTCCTCGCTGCAGGCCATATCAGGGAAGTCCAGTACCCTGAATGGCTAGCTAATGTCGTGCTGGTGAAGAAGAGCAATGGGAAATGGCGCATGTGCGTCGATTTCACCGACCTGAACAAGGCCTGCCCGAAGGATTCGTATCCTTTGCCGAGCATAAACGCCCTGGTTGACAGTGCTGCGGGGTGTAAGTTGCTGAGTTTTCTGGATGCCTTCTCGGGGTACAACCAGATAAAGATGCATCCCATGGATGAAGAAAAGACTGCCTTCATGACCGAGAGATCGTGCTACTGCTACAAGGTGATGCCATATGGGCTGAAGAACGCGGGGGCCACGTACCAGAGGTTGATGGATCGGGTACTTGCACCAATGTTGGGAAGGAATGTGCAAGCCTACGTAGATGACATGGTCGTGACCTCGCCAGAGAAGAGCAAACACGTTGCGGACTTGGAGGAATTGTTTACTACGATCGCCAAGTTCAGGTTAAAGCTGAATCCCGAGAAGTGCATTTTCAGCGTGGAGGCTGGGAAGTTTTTGGGGTTCTCTTAACTGAAAGAGGAATAGAAGCCAACCCTGATAAGTGTGCTGCCATCTTGGCAATGAGGAGCCCGGCTACCGTGAAGGAAGTGCAGCAGCTTACAGGTCGGATGGCCGCCCTGTCTCCCTTCGTGTCAGCCAGCGGGGAGAAGGGCCATCCGTATTTTCAGTGTTTAAGGCGGAACAACAAGTTTACCTGGACGAAGGAGTGTGAAGAGGCCTTCGTCAAGCTTAAAGAGTACCTGGCGAGCCCGCCGGTTTTGTGCAAACCGCTGGTGGGGACCCCTCTCAGGTTGTATTTCGCTGTGATTGAGAGGGCAGTGAGTGCGGTGCTCGCCCAAGACCAAGATCAGGCTCAAAAGCCTATTTATTTTGTCAGCAAGGTGCTGCAGGGCCCGGAAGTAAGATATCAGGCCTTGGAGAAAGCTGCACTGGCGGTGGTTTTTTCGACGAGAAGGTTGCGCCACTACTTCCACAGCTTCACAATACTGGTGATGACCAACTTGCCCATCCAGAAGGTCCTAAAGAAGCCCGACGTCGCCGGGAGGATGGTGAAGTGGGCGGTGGAGCTGTCGGAGTTCGATATTAAGTATGAGCCTCGAGGTCCGATTAAGGGGCAGATCTTCGCAGATTTCGTGGTCGAGCTCTCGTCTGAATCGACACGAGTTGAGGGGGATGACTTTTGTTGGGTCCTCTCCGTGGACGGATCGTCGAACCAGCAAGGTAGCGGTGCTGGAGTCATCTTGGAAGGGCCCAACGGCGTGCTGATTGAACAGTCCCTGAGGTTTGCCTTCAAAGCCAGCAACAACCAAGCAGAGTATGAGGCGCTGATCGTCGGAATCTTGCTAGCCAAGGAGATGGGAGCTAGGGTGTTGATGGCTAAGAGTGACTCGCTGTTGGTCACGGGACAAGTAACAGGCGAGTTCCAGGCTAAAGACCCACAAATGGCGGCTTACCTGGAGTATGTGCATGAATTGAAGAGTTCCTTTGTCTCCTTTGAAGTTGTGCATGTGCCCAGAGAGCAGAATGCCCGAGCTGACTTGCTAGCCAAGCTCGCCAGTTCAGGCAAGGGGGGTAGGCAGAGGACGGTGATCCAAGAAACTCTGAAGACGCCCAGAGCATTTGTGGCAGATCACCTGGTTCTTCAGATAAGCAAATCGACGGAGAAAGCGGTGAGGAGTCACAGGTCTCTGACTCAGGAGACCTTGAGGTCGCCAAGAATAAGAGCGTGTCGGGGAGAGAAGGTGAATATGACGCAGGTCTGCACGACCCGTGAGCCCGACACCTGGGTGACACAGTACAAGCGATGCTTGGCGAATGGCCTTCTCCCGCTGGATCCGACGGAGGCTAGGAAGATAAAGAAGAATTCTAGCAAGTTCACAATGATCGACGGCGAGTTGTATAGGTTTGGGTTCACACACCCACTCCTGGAATGTGTGCACGGAGAGAAATGTACAAGAATCATGGCCGAGCTCCATGAAGGGATTTGCGGAAGCCACGTCGGGGGTCGATCTCTGGCCGCAAGAACCCTCCGTGCAGGTTACTATTGGCCTACGATGAGAGAAGACTGCAAGAAGTACGCACAGTGTTGCAAGCAGTGTCATCAGCACGCCGATTGGCACAAGGCGCCTCCCGAGGAGTTGAAGTCGATTTACAGCCCTTGGCCGTTTCACACATGGGGGATCGATATTCTAGGACCTTTACCATTGGCGATCAGGCAGATGAAGTACTTGGTGGTGGCGATTGAGTATTTCACCAAGTGGATCGAGGCAGAGCCAGTGGCCCAGATCACCGCGCACAAGATCGAGAGCTTTGTGTAGAAGAACATCGTGTGCCGGTTTGGTGTGCCCAAGCGCCTGGTGTCAGATAACGGGACTCAGTTTGCAAGTCACCTGTTGAAGAAGCTGTGCGAAGGGGTAGGAATTCAACAAGTATTTGCATCTATCGAGCACCCTCAAGCGAATGGTCAAGTAGAGTCAGCCAATCGGGTATTGCTGAGAGGTTTAAAGAGAAGGCTAGAGAAAGCCAAAGGAAGTTGGGCTGAGGAGGTACCCCGTATAGTTTGGGCGTACCACACCACCGAGCAGTCAGGAACCCATGAGACCCCATTTAGCCTGGTCTATGGATGCGACGCGATGATTCCAGTGGAAATCCAAGAGAGCTCGCCGAGATTCCAGAACTTTGTAGCAGAAGACTCGAATGAGGAAAGAAGGCTGAATCTGGATTTGCTGGATGAGGTCAGGGAGGAGGCGAGAGTGAAGGCTGAGGCGGTGTAAAGAAGGATTGAACGAAGGTATAACTCGAAGGTGATGCCAAGGCAGTTTAGAGAAGGCGACCTGGTGATGAGGAAGGCCCACCAGTACGAGATGGAGAACAAGCTGTCGCCTAAGTGGACGGGACCGTTCAGGATAACCGAGGCGCTCGGGAACGGCGCCTACCACTTAGAAACGTTGGAAGGAGGGGCGATTCCTCGCACTTGGAACGCCACGCACCTCAAGTTATATTACAGTTAAAAGCGTTGTAAGTAAAAACGAACATGTAGAGTTTGCAAAGATTTCTGTTAAAACAGTTTGAAGGGGGCACTCTTTTTTCCCTAAGGAGGGTTTTTAATGAGGCCACCCAATAAAGAAGAGTTTTCGAAGCTTAAAGTTGTTTTAGATTGCATGCTTGTCATTATTGCGAAAGTTTTGAAGAAAGACCTTGTCGCTTATATGTGATTTAAGGCGAGTTTTGAAGCTATGTCGCATGCTTTCTAAAAAAGTTTCTAAGTCCCGATCGTTTTTCGGCGATTGGCGGCATCAGTTAAAGTTTAAAGTCCTCATCGTCTTTAGGCGATCGGAGGCACCAGTTAAAGACCTCGACGCCCTCGCGTGTCCTGAGGCGAGAAAGAGATAAAGACCTCCTCGCCGTCGAGCGAGTGCAGGCGAGTTAGAATAAAAAGTCCTCAGTGCTTCTAGAGGGGAGAAGATGTAACCTCTGGGACAATGTAGAGGCATCAGTGAAAAGTCCTCAGTGTTTCTGGGGGAGAGAAGATGTAACCCCTGGGGCAATGTAGAGGCACGAGTTAAAGACCTTCTCGCCGATGAGCGAGTTCAGGCGAGTTAAAGACCTTCTCGCCGTCAAGTGAGTTCAGGCAAGATAAAATCCTTCTCGTCTCGAACGAGTTCAGGTACGGTGTAGAGGGTGGAAGAAGTTTAAAAGATAGCTAAGGTAGGTTCGAAGAGAACACTTAGCTATCCGGCTTACTGTTCTGAAGGTAGAGAAGGATCCGAAAGGCGCCTCTACCTCCAGATGAAGGAACAATGGCCAAGTTGTGAAGGCGAGAGGAAGCTGGCATCGCCCAAACTCTTTGGCGACCAGGAGAAATTCAAGCAGTGGCAGAAGCCAAGGCCCGTTTTGATAAGGCAGATCAGGTGAGCTGTGTTTTAAGTTATTAGTTGGGTTGAAGCTCGTTATTCGAAAGGTGGTTTCGCGCTGAGGTTCATTACCTTAAGCTCACAAGTTGTTGGAATGTTATCGTTCGGGAGTTGATGGTTCGAAGCAGTTAGTATACAATTGCGCTCGCGGAGTTGCTAAGTCAATTTCGTCTAAGAGATTTATGCAAGGAAAATAAAAGTTAACAAAGAAATTATATAAAGAGATAGGAAATGTCATAACATAAGTATATCAGTTCAAATTACATATACAAAGAAGGAAAGTTTTTACAAGTAAATTGTGTAAGAGAGAGACAGATGAGTAAGTGATGGAGGGAAGCAGCAAGCAGCTAGTGTTCAGAAGGAACGATCTTCCCGTCCACCACTTCATTGTTCAGCGACACCATGGAGAGATCCAAGTCAGGGTATTGGCAGGCGGACTGCTCCAGGGCGGCGTCAAACCCAGCAGCGAGGATTTGGGCAGAGCTCAGCTCGAGTTCTTCAATCTGCTTCTTGAGCCCCTCGTTCTGCTGTTGTAGTTCTTCAGCCCTCTCCCGAGCTTGAAGAAGGTCTTCAGTAACCCTCTTGTTCTCCGCCTGCGCTTGGACCAGCTCTGCGGCGATCCCTTTGTTTTCCTCTTTGGCCTCGACGAGTTTGGCCACGGTGTCGCCTCTCTCCTTTTCGACTTTCCCCAAGAAGACCTCCCGATTTGCTGACCTCTTCTCAAGGTTTTTTACCTTGGCTGCGTCTGCTTTGATCGACGCCTCCAGGTCAGCCACCTTGAGGCGATAAGGGACCAGCTTGCTCTCCAACTCAATTTTCTCTTGAGCTAAGAGCTGCACCATATGGCGCAGATCGGTGGCCTCCTTGCGCGCCATCCGCAGTTCGGTGCTCATAGTATCCTCTACTCGCGAATGGTCGATCTCCGCCAGCATTAGGTTGCAGGACAACTTCTCCGCCTCGATCCTTATCAGGCGGTTTTCCTCTTGAAGCGCGGAGATGTCGTCCTGGAGTTTTTTGTTGGAACTCTCCACAGCTTTTGATATGATGGAGGGAAAATCCTCTGCCATCATCTTGAGTTTTGCTGAGAAGGGTTCCCACACTCTTTGGACCGCGAGGGAGAGGTTTGCTTGTGGAAGCACTGGGGGAGCCTGTTGCTGGTTCTCGCCACCACCTTCTTGAATTGGTTGGTGAGTTGGAGCTTCTTGACGTGGTGGCGACGAGGGGGACTCGGTGATGATAATAGGCGAGTTGTGAGCACCTTCATCCTCGCCCGGTGCAGCTTCCGCAGTTGAGGCAGTTGAAGGAGGACCCCCTCCAGCAGATACATATGGCGTGGAGGCGCTCGGGGGGTTCTCCATGAAGTTGGGCTCAGCAGCCTCAACCACGGGAAATGCAGCTGCCAAGGGAACTGCTTGGACTGGCGATGTAGGAGCTGGGGGAGGAGGCAGTGTTGGAGTTGGAGCTGGCGGAGGCGGTGTTGATGTTGGAGGAGGAGGTGGAGCTGGTGGTGAAGAAGGCGCCACCCTTTTTCTTTTGGTGATGAGGCCATCTTCAGTTGCCTCATCGTCTTCTTCTTCGTCCTCATGGACCACCTGAGGGGTTTTCCTCTTTGGCTTCCTGAGGATAAGTTTTTTGCGTTGTTGGACGGGCAGGGCTTCGGAAGGAGCTGGGCCTTTGGGGGGCGATCTGCCCTGAGCAGCGGCGATCTCCACCACCGAGTTGGGCACGGTCTGGGAGCCTGACGCCAACCCATGGGCTCGGGCGAGCGCCCTCAGTTCAGCTAATTTTCCTTTGCCCAACATGAGATCTGCATAATACGAAGGTATACAGGTCAGCTCAGATACAAAGATGAACACATGAGTAAGTATGCAAGTGAAGCAAACAAGTGGTGCAGAAAATGAAGGCCAAGTCTATTGCGCAACAGATAAGACATCCAGCAACAGTTAACAGAGGTACAGCACAGGGCAAAGACTTAAGCGTTGAGATAAGCACTAACCTATGCGAGCCTCGAGTTGATCTTCGAAGAACTCGAAGGAGATAAGCGCAGTGGTGAGGAAAGTGATGTTAGCGTCTGCCACGCTCTTCCAGAAGAGGCACAGATCTTTGTCCAAAGCGCCCATGTTGTCAGGGCTTCTTAGCCTCCTGAAGCTTCCTTTGGATTCTTTATTTCCCTTGTTTACCCAGTACAAGGGAAAGCCGTCGAGCAGCGAGGCGTCCTGGTCGTTTGGGCGCACTTGGACAAATTTACCTTTCCAATCCTTGTAGGATTGCTGGAAGATAGAGAGGATCGACCTCCCAGCAATCACGTTCAGACTCACCCAAAGGCGATCTCCTGGGTGCTTAGCTTCAAAAAGGAAAAGGAAAACGTCCACTGACGCTGGCAGTCCCAGATGTGCGCACATGATTTGAAACGCCCGCACGAATGCCCAGCTGTTGGGATGGAGCTGGGCGACGGCGATGTCGAGCTCGGTTAGTAGCTCCCTTTCAAAGCGAGTGAAGGGAAACCTAAGTTTCACCTTCTTGAATAAGGTGGTTTATACAAAGCAGAACAACTCGCCGTTGTTCCCTTTGTCGTCTGCGCAAACTGGCACGTCGGGGGGCCAAGGTAGCACCATCAGCTTGTCATCGTGCTCCTTGTGGAACGACAGGTGGGGCTCGTCCCCTTTCTTCAATCGAAGAATTGCCCCAGCAGAATTTACTGAGGAAGTTTCCTTCAGCAAAGTCGAAGTAGCCCATGGGTATAACATCTTATAGTCTGGGGTAGGGATGGAGGCTCCTCCGGCGATGGGTGGAGTTGCCTGAGCAAGGTTGGGATGAGAGGATGCAGGCCTCTCAGCCTGGGAGGAGGAAGCACTAGGTGCTCGCGGGGGGTTATGAGCTTGAGATGGAGGGTTTCGTGACGAGGGAGGAGGATTCGGGGTGATCTTTGAACGAGCCATCGCGGAAACTGCAAAGGAAAAAGAAAGGGAAAGGTGAGCGAAGGTTGCAAAGGCTGACTCGATTGTGAAAGAAAGATCAGAAATGAACGAACGAAAGTTCGTTGTAATGGAGACGAAACCCTAAGTTACGAGAAGGGAGAAGCAGAAGGAACAACCCACAGCGTATGCACCAGGCAGTTAATGGATGATGCGAACCGGTTAAAATGCAGGAAAACTCAACAGAAGAAGTAAAGGGGGTACCTTTTGATGATCAGACGAGCGCTGAAGAAGTAGAGGAATCTGAAGGTCGAAGAGCTTCGTGGGTTTTTTGCAGAAGAAACTCAGAGCGTTTGAGAAGGCAAAGAGGTGATGGAACAGTAGAAATGAAATGGGTTTAAGGGTTTTTCAAATGATTTTTGGAAGCGTAAACGACAACTAAAGATGACCGTTGATGAAGCCACGTGTCGAGCGATTCGAAGAGTGTTTGGTGGAGCGTCAGGAAAGCAGAAAGTACAAGCGCTTGGAATTCTGCGCCAGCGCCACGTAGATCGGTAGTGACGTGACTCCTTTAGTCTTTTCGCTGGGCAAGTCTTCGCTTAAGACTGGGGGGCTTGTGTACCGCCCTGGTAGTCGGAAGTGATGACGTGGCATCAAGCTATTGTATAAGCGTGTTGGATGGGACACCTGGCTGGCAGAAGGGAAGGAAGTCGGGGGCCTCGTGTAGTCGCCAGTTATTAAGTTGGCGTGCTCCGATCTCCAGCATGCCTAAACCGGCGGTCACCAGGTTGAAGATGAAGTCGCCAGATGTGAACCCGGGCGACCAAGTGATTAGAGATCGCCGAAACAAGGACATCGCCAAAGATGAAGTCAGATAGTCTTTCCCAGCGGGCCAGAGGATGAGCTCGGGAGATAGCACCCTTGAACGTACATGGTGAAGCAAGAAGAGTAGATCATGAAGGCGGCCGGCGAGACCACAGGGAAGGTGTGTACGAAGGCACCCGAACTCGCCACCCAGAAGAGATCACGCTCCAAGGCAATTATGCACTGAGTTGCGTCATGCATAAGTAACTTAGCCGAAATCCTGAAGAGTAAGAAGTGGCGCCCAAGTCAAGGATGCTCCAGATGATGGCACGTGTACAGCTGGATGCGAGCCACGTGTCCAGATGTGTAACTGCCAGGAGAGAGAAAGTGCCCAGTCATATAAGAGTTTCCAACAAACTTTGAGGTACGCACGCGTTTAGATTACTTCTTTACAACTGCGAGAACGAGAGTACGCTGAGAGAGAACTTTGCACGGTTCCTTAGAGTTCTTGAGTTTTACTCTTAGTAATTGGTGGTTCAGTCGCTGACTTGGGCGTCGGAGCGTGATCGGCCGCAGCGGCGCCGTTCTGTCTTTTGCAGGTTCTTGAGGTGAATGTGAAGGACGGAGGCTAGCACGGAGCAGAGGTCGATCCAAGTTTGACGAGGCAAGGCTCCAGCGTTTTGGTCAACAGGCAGGATCAGTTTGAATGCTCTCACTGACTTGATCATCAGAGTGTGATCAACAGGTAGAGCCCCATTTGTCCCAAAGATCAGCATCTTGGAACTCAAAGTGGAGCTCATCTCGGAGGTCGACCAAAGTCAGTCGACGAGAACAGGTGGCATGATGTTTAGGTGGTGATGTGTTTTGAGTTGGGGTTTGTGGTATTACATTGGTAGTAGTCTTCGAAATACTTTAAGCGGGATTTCCTTAAAGTGGTGTATTTCATTTCAACAAAGGTAATACATTTTCTCTTTATTGGTTTCACTTTGAAAGATTGATGTTGTTTAATTTTTGTTGGGTGATGAATAATGTAGACTTTGTCTTTGTTATTTGCCTTGTGGTGACCCATGTAACAATATGTGGTGACCCAAAGTGAAATTCTTGCAAGAACACATTTACAAAATTCCATTTTGGTATTTCATGTTAGAGGTTATTTAGTGAGTCTGTCTTTCATTGTTATTGTAGTATTTTCTTTTATAGTAGTATGTTAGGATACAGAAAGAAGAGGAATTAGTTAGAATTAGAATAATCATGAGTTAGTTACTTGATGTGCTAGTTAGGTATAAATAAGAAAGAAGGAAAGGGGCAGTGACAGTGTGTGGAACATAGGACGAGTACTGTGGAGAAGTGAATCAACGAAGAAGGGATGCATCAATAAAGAGAGTGAAGACCATGTGTTGTGATGGAAGAGGGCCAAGCACACCCTTCCATGAAAGGCAAGAGCCAAGTCAAGAACGTCTAGACCCCAAGGCAAGAGCATCTAGACCATCCAAGACCAAGCTAGGAGCGTCCAAGACCAAGCTAAAAGCGTCTAAAGATCAAGCTAGGAGCGTCTAAGACCAAGCTAGGAGCGTCTAAAACCAAGCTAGGAGCATCTAAGACCAAGTTAGGAGCATCTAAGATCAAGCTAGTCTTCTTGATTAAGTGGAAATTTGAATTGAGTAAGGTCTAGTCTTCTTGATAGGTGCTGGAATTGGAGAATTAGGACCTTCATTCTAAGGGGAACAAAGGCAAAGGCAGAATCAAAACACTTCTCAAAACACCACAAATACTTGGAGGGCCCAACAAGGAAAGACAACCAAGGAAGTGCCAATAGCAAAAACAAAAAAAAGATCAACAAAGGGATTTTTCTTAATTTTTGTCTTTGCTACTTAACTTGTGTTAATTACTTCTTTAATTACGTGATTAGACGGTGAGTGTGTCTTCAAGGGCTCCAAGTGTCCAAAAAGCCTCACCTAGGGCCGACTAGTGTAGAGTTTTATAATTAGCAATTGTTAATTGTTTCTAATTGCATGCCTTTTGCTTAATTAGCTACGTTTTTAATTAGTCTTGTGTTTCTTGGTTTAAGCTTTGTTTATTCGTTTTGCTTGGTTAATTACCTAGTTGCATTGCTTTCTTGCATCAAAATTTTGATTTCTCCAACTTAATTGTGTTTTAAGTGATTTACTAAGAGAAAGTTTTGTGTGGAGCATTAAGGGCCGTCTTTGGCTAAGGCAAGGCTTGGTACTTAAGTAGTCCACTGTGACTCACCTCCCTTACCTAGAAGACTACCTTCTTTGACATCCCTAAATTTTCTCAAGGAAAAATACTTGTATACACAAAGTTTTAGTCATGTCTTCTTCTTCTCATTCTACAAAGTCTATTGGAAGTGAATTAAAATCTTTAAAAACTCTTTTGGAAGAAGTTTCACAAACTGTGCAATCAATTGCATATAGACAATTGGAGAGTGAGACTAAACTTAATGTTTTGACTAAAGCAAAGGATGAGAAGTCTCACATTCTAAAAAAATTACCTTCTCATGCATATATCTCTAAAGATCATGATTCTTTTGGGGAGGGAAGCATTAGAGTAAATGATTATTATCAAGCACCCCCTAGAAGACATAGAAGAGATAGAAAAGAACAAGAAAACCCAAGAGAGGTTAGGGTAGACCAACCCCATTTCCATGGAAAAGAAAATATAGAAGCTTGCCTAGATTGGGAAATGAGGGTAGAAAAATTGTTTGCTTCCCATAAAGAAAGAAAGGAAAGAAAAACACAAAAGAAGAGAGGGGAAGTCGAAAGGGAAGCTAAAGAAAAAGAAGAAAAAGAAAAGCATGAGAAGACCCTTGAAGAACAAAAGGCGTGAGAGAAGAGTGTTCCTTCCCACAAGGTCATTCAACAAGACCAAAGATTTAAAAATACCTTTGAAAATATGTGTCTTGTTGAACAACCTCAAAGCCTTACCTTTTGTAAAGGAACACTTGCAAGCCTAAGTGAAAAAGAAGAGTCTTTAAAAGAAGCTTACATAGATAAAAATGAAATAGATTATTTCTCATATGTGCTAGGATATCACCAAGTGAATGTCAAGTTTTTTATAAGCATCTACAAAAACAATTTTTTATGTGAAGTAGTGCCTAAAGAAACTTGTCATGTCTTATTGAGACAACCATTGCAAAGTGTACAAATCCTTATAAACAATGGTTGTCACAACGAGACTATCCTTACACATAAGAGAAAAAGTCTTCATGAAGGAGAACTCATGGGACAAATTAGAGTTGATAAAACTCTAGAGCTTTTAAAAGGAAAACTTTTGTCCCCCATGAGAAAAGAAGTTCAAAGACATTACCTTAGGTACAATTCTTGTTTTCAAACTACGCCCAAGGCAATGTCTCATAAACTCTATACTCCTTCACCTTTTGCAAATGATCCTTGGGAAGATATAAATTTCATATTAAAACTCCCTAGGACAACAAAAGGTTGTGATTCAATCTTTATGGTTATGGATAAACTCTTCTCTAGAGAAGTGATACATCTTCATGGTTTATCTTCAAGCATAGTGTTGAATAGAGTTCCAAATTTCGCAAACCATGATTTGAGGATTTCCTTTGGAAAACTTGCAACTAAATTGGACACTTTAAATTCTTATCATCCTCAAACGCATGGTCAAAATATATTTTAAAATCTAGCTCTTTTTACTATGCCTAGAATAATCATGAAGTGCACACACAACTCTAGAGGTGAGCAAACATACCATAAAGTAGTTCACAAAACTACTTATATTTCTACTTTTAAAGTTATGTGTGGGTTCAATCATCTTTCTCCTTTTAAGTTGTTAACATCTTCTATAGGATTTATGCCTAAAGAGAAAGTAACCACAAATGAACATTTTAAAATACATAAGATGATTAGAGACCACACACAACCATTAAAAGAAAAACTTTGTCCAAGGTTGCCAAAACCAAAAGAAAAACAAAAATGGCAACCTAGTAAAATTAATTTGCAAACTAACACCTATGCTTTGTTTGATTATTTCTATTGGTGGACGTTTGATCCAGGAGGACAAGCTTTGGTGAAGCAAAAGTTTGTTATCCGAGATCAAGTCTGTAGATCTGAGGATAGATCTTCTCAAGAAGGAGGAGATGATGGACACCATCCAGCCACAATCATTCCCCTAGGAAACAAAAGCATTGGATTTGAGGACAAATCCTTTTCAAGAGGGAGGGGATGATGGAAGAGGGCCAAGCACACCCTTCCATGAAAGGCAAGAGCCAAGTCAAGAACGTCTAGACCCCAAGGCAAGAGCATCTAGACCATCCAAGACCAAGCTAGGAGCGTCTAAAGATCAAGCTAGGAGCGTCTAAGACCAAGCTAGGAGCGTCTAAGACCAAGCTAGGAGCATCTAAGACCACGCTAGGAGCATCTAAGGTCAAGCTAGGAGCGTCTAAGACCAAGCCAAGAGCGTCTAGAACAAGAAGACTTGGATCAAGCTATGAATGGAAAAAGGCCTAATAGCACATATTCCGTGAAGGCCCATCAAGTGTAGTTTAGATTTAAATGAGGTGTAAATAGCATAACTATGTGGACAATTGTTTAATTTACTGCACATTAGAATTAAGGAAGCATTAAC
The DNA here is from genome assembly GCF_000499845.2 of Phaseolus vulgaris. Classification (NCBI taxonomy): domain Eukaryota; kingdom Viridiplantae; phylum Streptophyta; class Magnoliopsida; order Fabales; family Fabaceae; genus Phaseolus; species Phaseolus vulgaris. The sequence goes on along the minus strand of NC_023752.2, from coordinate 30,396,914 downwards.
CTTGATTAGCTAAAGGTTTCTAGAAGCCTTTACTAATAAAGGACCATGTGCACCCATGTGCACCCATGTGCCATGTGCACCCATGTGCTTCACATTTACATTTCATTTGGCTTACATTTGTGTAGCATTTAGGTCATCAAATCTGGTCCTCCTTAGCCTATAAAAGGAGGAGCCAACCTCATGTATTGGAAGATTATTGTGAGTAAAGTTATGCTGCCAACATTGTGCCATGCTTTGCTTCTACCTAGTTTCTAGGCTCTAATCTTCATCTTCCTCACTTACCATAGGGCTGGTCGAACCTCCCTAATCCCATACATATCATGCACCTTCAAAATCACCATAGCTCCTAGGAGGATCTTGCACATACACATCCATGGCTTCCACACCATCTTTCACATGATTCTAAGAAGAGCTTCATGAATTTGCCATCATGTTGTAATGATGATAGCCCAATTATAGAGCTAACTAGTAAGAAAGTTGAAGGTGGAGATGCAACCAAACATAACTTTTGATGGCAAATTCATGAAGTTCTTCTTTGAATCATGTGAAGAATGGTGCGGAAGCTATGGATGTGTATGAGCAAGATCCTCCTAAGAGCTATGGTGATCTTGAAGGTGCATGATATGTATGGAAGTAGGGAGGTTCGGCCAGCCCTATGGTAAGTGAGGAAGATGAAGATTAGAGCCTAGAAACTAGGTAGAAGCAAAGTTTGGCACAAAGTTGGCAGCATAACTTTACTATCAATAATCTTGGAAAATACAAGAGATGGCCTTCCTTTTTATAGGCTATAGGGCCGTGAAAGCTAAGCTAATTTCAAATGAAATGAGAGCCAAATGAAATGCAAAATGACAAGGCACATGGCACATGTGCTCATGACCGACCAAGTAATCAAGTTTCTAGAATGTTCACTCATTTATGTTTTCTAGCACTACTCTAATTACTAAGCACCCCTAATGGGCCTCCATGTAACATGTACAAGGCTTTCTCTCTTCCATCCATGGCTTCATCCAATTGGGCGTGAATGTGCTTAGCCATTGACATTGTAATAGGGCCTAGACGGTCTAGGTCTCCTCCTAGACGCTCCATGTGTAGCCTTCCCTCATCACGTCCTAGACGCTCCTTTCTTGAGTTTAGAGGCTCATCACGGTCTAGCCTTGGGTCTTGGCTTCCATGGTGAGGTGTGCTTGGCCCTCCTCCATCATCCCCTCCCCCTTGGAAAGGATTTGTCCTCAAATCCAACTCGTCATTGTCATTGGTACCTACAAATGGAGAAAGATCAATTACATTAAAAGTGTCATGAACTCCATATTCAAGAGGTAGGTCCAATTTATATGCATTGTTATCGACTCGCTTGAGGACTTGAAAGGGTCCATCACCTCGGGGACTTAGTTTGGACTTCCTCTGAATTGGAAATCTATCTTTGCGAAGGTGAAGCCAAACTAAGTCTCCTTCCTCAAAAATTATTTCCTTCTTCCCTTTATTGTTATATTTTGTGTACTTCTCATTTTGTTGTTGTATTTGGAGTTTAATCTTCTCATGCATTTTCTTTACAAAGTCGGCTTTGATTACTCCTTCATTATGCACAAATTCTTGTGGATTAGGAAGAGGTAACAAATCCATGGGTGTGAGAGGATTAAAACCATATACTACTTCAAAAGGAGAAGCATTAGTAGTCTTGTGAACTACTCGATTGTAAGCAAATTCAATGTGGGGAAGATACTCATCCCAAGATTTATGGTTGCCCTTCATGATAGCCCTAAGCATATTCCCAAGAGATCTATTGACTACTTCGGTTTGGCCATCCGTTTGAGGATGACAAGAAGTTGAAAATTGTAGTCTTGTTCCAAGTTTGCCCCAAAGTGTTTTCCAAAAGTGGCTGATAAACTTGGGATCTCTATCGGATACTATACTTCTAGGGAGACCATGAAGTCACACCACTTCTCTAAAGAAGAGTCTAGAAATATTTTGAGCATCATCTACCTTGTGGCAAGGAATAAAATGGGACATTTTGCTAAAACGGTCCACTACCACAAAGATAGAGTCATGGCCTCTTGCAGTCCTAAAATGAAATCCATGCTAATGTCTTCCCAAGGAGCATTTGCAATCGGCAAAGGGGTGTAGAGTCCATGAGGCATTGTTCTAGACTTTGCTTTTAAACATGATATGCATCTAGAACAATGTCTTTGGACATCTTTCCTCATGTGTGGCCAACAAAATTTTGCTTTTAAAAGGTCTAGAGTCTTATCAACTCCAAAATGGCCCATGAGTCCCCCCTCATGTGATTCCTTGACAAGGAGTTTCCTATGTGTTCCTTGGGGAATGCAAAGTTTTCCCTCTTTAAAAAGATATCCCTCGGACACATAGTAACCTCCTTGCGCTTTATGTAGATATTGGGCATAGATGGATGAGAGTTCTTGATCTTCTTGGTAAAGCTCTCTTATGTGATCAAATCCAAGAATTTGGGCACCCAATTTTGAAAAGAGTGTATGTCGTCTTGAAAGAGCATCGGCCACTATATTGGTGCTTCCTTTCTTGTATTTGATTACATAAGGAAATTGTTCAAGAAATTCCATCCATTTAGCATGTCTCTTGTTGAGCTTGTGTTGGCCTTTAAATATTTTAAAGACTCATGATCACTATGGATGACAAATTCTTTGGACACAAGGTAGTGTTCCCAAGTCTTTAGGGCTCGCACAAGAGCATAGAGCTCTTTGTCATAGGTGGGATAGTTGAGGGTGGCACCATGGAGTTTTTCACTAAAATAAGCAATGGGGTGTCCACCTTGAAACAATACCGCACCTATGCCTACCCCCGATGCATCACATTCTATCTCAAAAGTTTTGGAAAAATTTGGAAGAGCTAGAATTGGTGCATTGGTGAGTTGAGCTTTTAGCCTTTGGAAGGCTTGCTCATGCTTATCATTCCAACAAAATGCAACATCTTTTTTAACAAGTTCATTCAATGGAGAAGCTAGGCTTGAGAAATTAGGTACAAACCTTCTATAGAAGCTAGCTAACCCATGAAAACTCCTTACATCACTTACATTTTGTGGAGTGGGCCACTCGCGGATGGCTTTAATTTTCTCGGGATCTACATGCACCCCCTTTTTGTTGACTATGAAACCTAAGAAAACTACACTATCTACACAAAAGGTACACTTATCCTTATTTGCAAAAAGGCTATTGTTCCTAAGCACTAGAAGAACTTCCCTAAGGTGACTTAGATGGTCTTCTAGGGTTTTACTATATACTAGGATATAATCAAAATAAACTACTACATATTTACCTATGCAATCTCGCAAGGTGTGATTCATGAGCCTCATGAATGTACTTGGGGCATTAGTGAGTCCAAAGGGCATCACCAACCACTCATATAATCCAAATTTGGTCTTAAAAGCGGTTTTCCAGTCATCACCCTCTTTGATTCGAATTTGGTGATATCCACTTTTAAGGTCAATTTTGGAGAATAGAGTTGACCCATGTAATTCATCAAGCATATCATCAAGCCTTGGGATTGGATGCCTATACTTGATGGTGATGTTGTTGATTGCTCGACAATCACAACACATGCGCCATTTTCCATCCTTTTTGGGCACCAACAAGACAGGTACAGCACAAGGGCTTAGGCTCTTTTGAACCCAACCCTTCTCCAACAAGTCTTGAACTTGTGATTCTATCTCCTTTGTTTCCTCGGGGTTTGTTCTATAAGCAGGCCTATTTGGTAGGCTTGCCCCCGGAATGAAGTCAATTTGATGTTCTATACCTCTAAGGGGAGGGAGCTCAATGGGACCCTCACTAGAGAATAGATCTTCAAATTCACTTAAAAGGTTTTCTATTTGAGGAGGTAGATTCATGAGTTCACTACTCGTGGCAGTGCATGTAAGTGTTCCTTTACAAAGGACAAGGCTTGGTTTTTCAACAAGAAGCAAATTTTCTAAAACGTTTTCAAAAGGCTTCTTTTGTTGAGCAACCTTGTGGGAAGGAACACTCTTCTCCCACGCCTTTCTATCCCTAAGGATTTTCTCTTTTTCTAGCGCTCTTTTTTTTTTATTTTCCTCATCCCTCTTATGTTTCATTTGTATTTGGTCTTTTACCACTTGAGAATGTGGTAAAGGGCTAAGTACAAATTTCTTATGTTTGTGGGTGAAGGAAATCTCGTTAGTGAGACCATCATGCAAGGTTTTCTTGCCAAATTGCCATGGTCTCCCTAATAAGATGTGGCAAGCTTCCATAGGCACTACATCACATAAAACTTTATCTTTGTAGTTCCCTATGGAAAACTTGATTTCCACTTGCTTGTCTACACTTAGTTCCCCATTTTCATTAAGCCATTGAAGTTTGTAAGGTTTTGGGTGAGGAACTATTTGTAGATTAAGCTTTTCCACCATTCTAGCACTACAACAATTACAACTAGATCCACTATCCACAATGAGGGAACATATGTTTTCTAAAACATTGCATCTTGTATGAAATATGTTCTCTCTTTGTGTTTCCATGGATGTGCTAGGGTGATTGTTGAGGGTTCTCCTAATCATAAGCAATTCTCCCTCTAGTGGAGCTACCCTCTCATCCTCTCCCCCTTCCTCTCTCTCACTAGGCTCATCCTCGCCACTAGTGTATTCATCTACACCCTTAAGAAACAAAGTCCTTTGGTTTGGGCATTGTGCTTGCACATGCCCTCTACCATAGCACTTGAAACACTTAACATCTCTAGCTCGGATGGGTGGGGTTGAGGTTTCTTTGGTGAAGGGTTTGGTAGGTTCTTTTGGTTTTTCTTTTGATGTACTACCCTCTCTTCTAAACTCTTTCTTGGGGTAAAAGCTAGAGTAAGAACTCACCTTTTGACTTGAAGTTTTGCGCAAGATTTGTTGTTCAACTTTAATGCAAAGTTGAACCAAGTCATTCAAGTCTTGGTAAGGTAGGAGTTCTACCCTATCTCTTATCTCAAGTGATAGGCCACTAAGGAACCTAGCAATGGTGGTGTCCTCCTCTTCTCTAATGGATGCTCTCATCATATAGAGCTCCATTTTTTGCCTATACTCTTCCACACTCATGTTTTTTTGTTGGAGTCTTTGGAGCTTGTCCATCAACTCCCTATGGTAATAGGAAGGTATGTGGCGACGTCTTAGGGCTCCCCTAAGGTCATTCCAATATGTAATGGGAGGTTCCCTATGAAGACGTCTTTCTCTTTCGAGAGAGGTCCACCAATACATGGCGTTCCCTTGGAAACTAAGGGCGGCTAGGGGTACCTTTCGCTCCTCACTCACCCTATGGCAAGCAAAAAGTTGTTCTACTTTCATCTCCCAATCTAGGTAGATTTCTACATTTTCTTTTCCATGGAAGTGAGGTAGATCTACTCTAACTTCCCTTGGCCCCTCTTGTTCCCTTTGCCTATTTCTTCTAGGGGGTGGTTGGTAATAATCATTAATTCTAAGTGTACCGCCCTGGTAGTCGGAAGTGATGACGTGGCATCAAGCTATAGTATAGGCGTGATTGACGAGACGCCAGGTTGGCAGAAGGGAAGGAGGTCGGGGGGCTCGTGTAATCGCCAGTTATGAAGTTGGCGTGCTCCGATCTCCAGCATACCAGAACCGGCGGTCACCGGGTTAAAGATGAAGTCGCCAGATGTAAACTCAGGCGACCAAGTGATTAGAGATCGCTGGAGCAAGCACATCGCCGAAGATGAAGGTGGTGCAGATTATGAAGGCCGCCGGCGAGACCACAGGGAAGGTGTACGAAGGCACCCTAACTCGCTAATCCCAGTAGAGATCGCGCTCCAAGTTAGCTATGCACTGGGCAGTACCATGCATAAGTAACTTAGCCAAAAGAGAGTCAGAAGCCGCGCCCAAGTCAAGGAGGCTCCAGATGATGGCACGTGTACGACTGGATGCGAGCCACGTGTCCAGGTGTGTAACTGCCACGAGAGAGAAAGTGACCAGGTATATAAGGGTTTCCCAACGAACTTCTGAGGTACGCACGTTCAGATTGTATTCTTTACGCTTGCGAGTTCTTGAGCATACTGTGAGAGAGAACTAGTTCACGGTTCCTTGAGTGTTACTCTTGAAGTATTTGGTGGTTCAGTCACTGACTTGGGCGTTGTAGTGCGATCGGCCGCAGCGGCGCCGCTCTGTTCTTTTGCAGGTTCTTGAGGTGGATCGTGACGAAGGACGGAGGTTGAAGCGGTGCACACGTTGATCCAAGTTTAACGAGGCAAGTTCCAACGTTTTGGTCAACAGGCAGGATCACTAAGGCTCCCCTCCCCTAGAGACTCATTACTCCTAAATGCATGAGTATGAGTTTTCTTTGATTTTTGTGATTTTTGTGATTTCTCTTCTTAGGCTTTAGCCAATTCATTAATTTTTGTCTCATTCTCCAATTGTCTAAAAGAAATCATTTGCACGGCTTGTGAAACTTCTTTCAAAAGAGATTTTATAGATTTTACTTCACTTTCAATAGACTTTGGAGAGTGAGGAGGAGAAGACATGGCTAAAGTTTTGTGTATACAAGTATTTTACCTTGAGAAAATTTAGGAAAGTCAAAGAAGGTAGTTTTCCAGGTAAGGGAGGTGAATCTCAAAGGACTACTTAAGTACCAAGCCTTTGCCTTAGCCAAAAACTATCCCTCAATGTCTTCACACAAAACTCTCTCTTAGTAAACTACTTAGAACACAATGAAGTTGAGAAATCAGATTTTCAATGCAAGAAAACAATGCAAGCTAACTAATTAATAAAGCTAGACGATTTAACAAAGCTTAAACAAACCAACCACACATGCAAAGCGTAACTAAAGAAGCAAGTTATGTAATTAAAAACAATTAACAGTTGCTAATTAAAAGCTCTACACTAGTCGGCCCTAGATGAGGCTTCTTGGACACTTTGAGTCCTTGAAGACACACTCACCGTCTAAGCACGTAATTAAGAAGTAATTAACACAAACTAAGTTGCAAAGAAATTAAGAAAACTCCCTTCGTTGATCCTCTTTTTGCTATTGGCACTTCCTTGGTTGTCTTTGCTTGTTGGACCTTCCAAGTGTTTGTGGTGTTTTGGGAAAGTGTTTGATTCTGCCTTTGTCTTTGTTCCCCTTAGAATGAAGGTCCTAATTCTCCAATTCCAGCACCTATCAAGAAGACTAGACCTTACCCAAGTCAAATTTCCACTCAATCAAGCACCAAAAGAGAATAAATTCCAACACCAAATTTAGAGGTCAAAGAATAAAAGCAAGAAACAAATTAATTGAAGAAAACAGTACCACACAAATGGAGTTAGATTGTGACAACTAGAAAGAGTTCCAAGAATATTAGACAAGCAAATAAAGGTACTCAAATAAAGGTAGGCACACAAAAGAATCCTAAGAATAGCACTAGAATTAGATTACAAAATAAAAAACAGCACCACTGGAAAATTGTTGTGGGCCAGAGAACGTGTTTTTCCCCAATTTATTCTGAGCTTCCCTTTTGGAATTTGCCTCTGAAAATTGATATGCAAGATATTCAAGATCTTAACTAAAATCTGGCTTTGGAATCACTCCAAACGCATGAGCCATTTTGTTTTAATAAATTTTTCAATTTCAATGTTCAGTTACGCCAACTGTAGCGCCCAGATTTGCACACTGATTTTAAAATATTTATCATTTTTTTTCTATTGATTCTTTTGAGCTGATTCTTTTTTTTTTCTTTTCTATAACAGCCTAATCTTGCATATTCCAGAGAATCAAAAAATTCCTATGAGTGCAAATAATTTTCTGGAACGAAACAGCCAGCACAGAGAATGTAAAACAGGGGATTCTGGAAAAAAAAAACTAGAAACAAAAACAGCAAGAGACCAAACTTTAAACACAATGGAGTTTGTGAAATAGAATTTGTGTAGGAACTAAACACAAATATGAACTCAAACTAAAAGTAAAAGGCACCAAAAGATCAATATCACAGCAGTTTCAAAGTAAGCAAAAATACCCAAAATCAAGAAACAATCAAGCCAAACAAAGGACTACTATGAATTGATGACATTGTGGATGAACATGACTTGACAAAACATATATGGATTCAGAAATTAAAGACTCAAAGAGCATAATATGAACCAAATTAAAAGTTCAATAAAGACTCAAAAACCTAAAAGAAAACAGCAACTCAAAGGTGTATGGAATCCTATCACAATTTGCACAAGAATTGTTCAAGATCAATTAAACAAAGTGCACCGGTTGGATCTTCCAAATAGCACACCAAAACAAATTAAAATTTAAAAACAGCAAGACAATTATGGAAACAAGATGAACAACATGAAATAAAGAAGAACTAAAAATGAAAAGACCAATAACAACTCATCTTTGAAGAACCTATGCTCATGATACCAAATGATGGCAAATTCATGAAGTTCTTCTTTGAATCATGTGAAGAATGGTGCGGAAGCTATGGATGTGTATGAGCAAGATCCTCCTAAGAGCTATGGTGATCTTGAAGGTGCATGATATGTATGGAAGTAGGGAGGTTCGGCCAGCCCTATGGTAAGTGAGGAAGATGAAGATTAGAGCCTAGAAACTAGGTAGAAGCAAAGCTTGGCACAAAGTTGGCAGCATAACTTTACTATCAATAATCTTGGAAAATACAAGAGATGGCCTTCCTTTTTATAGGCTATAGGGCCGTGAAAGCTAAGCTAATTTCAAATGAAATGAGAGCCAAATGAAATGCAAAATGACAAGGCACATGGCACATGTGCTCATGACCGGCCAAGTAATCAAGTTTCTAGAATGTTCACTCATTTATGCTTTCTAGCACTACTCTAATTACTAAGCACCCCTAATGGGCCTCCATGTAACGTGTACAAGGCTTTCTCTCTTCCATCCGTGGCTTCATCCAATTGGGCGTGAATGGGCTTAGCCATTGACCTTGTAATAGGGCCTAGACGGTCTAGGTCTCCTCCTAGACGCTCCATGTGTAGCCTTCCCTCATCACGTCCTAGACGCTCCTTTCTTGAGTCTAGACGCTCATCACGGTCTAGCCTTGGGTCTTGGCTTCCATGGTGAGGTGTGCTTGGCCCTCCTCCATCAACTTTTTCCCAAATTCATATTTACATAATATACATAAGAAATCATTGTTGGATCTAGATTTGATAACGAAGGTGGCTAGAACATTAATGACATACTAACATAGTATTAATTGTTGAATGATATGGTTTTTATTATATGTTTTAATTGTTGAATTAATATGTTTTGTAGGATATAATGACAACTAAGGAAAGTAAAAAGGAGTTTGGTAGAATAAAGGCCAAAGTCGTTGATTTGCTTCGCTAAGCGAAGGAGCAGGAGGTGAAGGAGTTATATGAATTGTTAAGTGTAAGGGAAAAATCTCATCTGCATGATAGCCCTTGTCCAGTGAATGACAAACATCTACATATGCCTGACGTTAATGATAAATAGGTATCTGAAGAGCGAGATGGAGCAGTTGTGATGAAAACACCATGGGCTACATATTCAAAGGAAAAAAAAATAAGGATTTCTTAGTCGCAAGTGAAAGGGATCGTAGATGACTTGTTTAGTAGTTTATAAGTAGGTATAATTACCTTATTCGTCCCTACATTTAGAGGCAATAGTCAATTTAGTATAATGGTTTTTAAATAAAGCAATTTGATCCCTATGTTGATGGGAAAAACGCACGCGGAAACAACACACGCAATCACGAATCAACTGCAGAAAATAAACAACATATGATTTAACGTGGTTCGGTCGCCAACTGCAACCTACATCCACACGGGCAACTATTAGGTTTACATTATATCATGTTGTACACCAATTACAAGTACAATGATATCTTTAAATAGAGATAATAAAGGGACACAATGATTAAGCCCAGTCACTAAAACATGGTGTCTACTTAGTCCAACCCAATTGGTCATGGCTTCATACCCAACAATCTCCCACTTGAAGTCACGAAACAATGTTCACCTGCGCTTCAACTGTGTACATGGTGTCTTGTCAGCCCAACCCAATTGGTCTTGACTTCATACCCAACATATGTTTCTTAAAATGTATCCAAAATGGTCCTTTCTGTTAAATCCCCTATTACGGTGTCAAAGACTGCTTATGTGGCAGAGAGAAGGGGAATTTGGTTTACTGTGAGGTGTGACGTGTCAACTAAGGTGGATGGTTACATTAGTTTAGTGAAAAATGAAATAGGGGTTAGGGTTTTTTTATATTTTGAATTGGGGGTTACGAATTTAGGGTTTCTGAAAAACGACATTCTAAGGTGCGAGTGTGAGAAGGATTTTGAGGTGCGATCCTGTGGTTCATGCCTTCGTTGCGATTGTGAGGTGGTATCCCGTGGTGCGATCTCGAGCCCATTCAGAAGGAGCGATCCTGTGGTACGATCTTAAGCTTGTGAAGTGCGATTGTGTGGGGACAGCGATTATGGAACCCGCGGAGTAGGTCATGAAAATTAGCCTACATTTTGCGGGCCTAAGCGAGGCGGATCTATGCGGGACGGGCCGACTCGCTTTGCCACCCCTGGTCGAAACCCTTCGTAATAGAAAAATAGAGATAGAAAATTTTTTTTAATGAATAAATAAGTTTTAAAAGTGAATCCAAGTTATTTAGATTTAAAGATGATTTGACAAAGTGAAGTATTTTATTCTCAATATTTTTGGATACTAAGTAGTACAATTACATGTTTCATAGGAATGTAATTTTTTTATTTATTTTTTAGTTGATTAAAAGTTTTTTTTAAGAATTAAACAAAATATTTAAGTGAGGAAATAATCTTTTAAGAATATTATTGTAAAGTAAATTCACTTAAAACACTTTGAATAGAGATATCTATGTTTTGTTTTTTATAATTGTGTTAACTATTTTATTTGTATAGATATTTTTTTACACGATAGATAATAATATCTAGAGAAAAGAAAAAAAAAATCAAATTGTCATATTTGGAGACAAAATTGATGTTAACTCATATTATGCGCGGAAAGAAAAATTAAAAAGCATCATCTATTAATCGTTAATGATGATACTTTATATTACTAAATTATATTTTCCATATTATAGGATATGTGAAAAGTTGGTGGAAATAAATAGAATATTATGTTAAAATTAGCAGAGAAGTTATGATATGATATTGAAGCTCCTCTTGAAAGGTTAGGACTTAAAATAGGTAGAAAAGCAACATTTAGAAAAGTAATTTTATTTCTCTCCAAGTCTTTAATAAAAGAAAATACATAATCTAATTATTGGCAGCAGGTAGGTCCTCCTGTGGTGCAGCCTTCGTAGGAGGTTGTCTGTGGCAAGAGCTGGGACCGTGGTGAGCGGTTCTGTGGCACTGGAAAGGTTTCGAACTTCGACCCACTAAGACCCCAAACATGGCTCCTAAGCCGAATACAAGGCCTATCTTAAGGGGACGCATTTGCTTTGATGTCTGATTTTTATCTGACGCAAAATTAGAAAGTGCTATGTGTGAAGAAGCGATATCCGGAAAATATATATATATACACGCAAATACCGCGAAGGAGGAATCTTCCAATCGCCGTGATCGCCACGCCTTCATTAGTAGTATCCCCTTCTCCAAGACTCTTATTCTAATTATTTTTCTTATTCTATAATTGCTTACCTGCTTTCCGTGTAAATTTTGTAGTCCAAACAAGAAGATGCTCATTGAAAAGTCGTAACATACCTAAGGGATTGCTTTCTCAACCCCATGTTTTCCTCCTGCACCCCACTGATGTGTAGGAGATTATTATTTTCTTTTAGAAGTGAAGTTCATAGAAGTTGAAGACTTGAGGCATATCGTAGCATTTTTTATTTTAAAAAGATAAAAGGATAAAATTATACTCTTCATGTATTTTCTTTGTAAATGAGATATACTTTAAAGGTTGAGATCATTGACTTGAGTTTTTTTTTAGTTTCTACTCCTTGTACATTATTTGGATTAACATAATATTAACACAATTATTTTTATAAATACATTTTCTAATTGGTTATTGATTTAAGAGGTTGTACTTCAATTATCTGTGTCTTATGTTCCCTCACTTCAAGCCTGTGTGGCTGTTAAATTTAAAAACGGTCTTTGTTAAATTGTAACATTTAAGTTAATTCAAGACCATCCAATCACCTCATTATTTGTTAAAAAGAGTAGAGAAGTAAAGTATTTTTGTATGAATAATTAATATTTAAAAAAATTTAAAATATTTTTTTATCGTCAAAGTCCACATCAAACATATATCCGTCAAGCTCATTTTGGATGTGTTCAATTTTTGCCTAAATTGCGAGAAGACCCGTGACGAAGTAAAAGTTAACTAAGGTTTTTGGGACTATGATTAATGAATCTCCACATAATTATCATCATGTAATAACATTAATTTGGACAAATATATCATGTGAATCAATCTTATTAACACACAATTAATATGATTTCACCTAATTTGATTTCAAGGCACAATATCCCAACTCCATTAATACGTTCATTTAATCATACAATATCTCTGATTATATTACATAAATACTCTAATTATATTGCAAAGTACTCCAATTTATATACATTATACTATGATATGCCACATTAAAACCTGGAGAAACAAGTGTCAAAGATCCAAGTCCATGAAAGCTTATAAATAGATTACCACTTACAAGGAGTAATCTCAACTCATATTTTTGCACAATACTCACTGTATACATTGAATTTGATACTCTTCTTGATTTGAACGTCGGAGTAATTTCTGCAAGTGTCGTACCCTCATTCCTTTGGAGCCAATTCACTAAAGCTTGAAGGGAGACTACTCGAAGCTACCTCGAATTTCGACTGACCTCATTTGGCGAGAACATTTTGGCGACCAAAACAACTTAGATTTACTCTGGTTTGAACAATATTCAGACCGACTTGTCCGACCAAAACAACTCAGATTTACTTTGATAGGAGTGATATTTACTCTGGTTTGCCAAGCGGTGCAGATGCGTGGAGGCACGTTAGTTGTGGCAGTGCATAATTCTTGGTGGATCGCGAGGTGCTGGTTGGTGCCTTTCTGCGTTAGTCTTCGAACTATGCAGGAGCAGGCTTCGACTGTACAGTGCAGACGTGCGTGGAGAGGGGAAGGCACCACATCTTGGCAGTGCAGCGGTGCAGTTTTGGCGTTGGAAGTTTCCAAGTGGGAGTCTTGGCCTCTACAGGTTTCTTGATTTCTTAGAGTTGTTTGAAAGTGTAAGAAGTGGTTCCAATTAAGAAGTTATATGCTCCATAAGGACAACGAAAAATCTTTGTCCAGGCCTTGGACAATACTTGTGACATCTTTTTATCCCAGTTGCCTACACCTTGTATTAAGGGAGACATGGTTGTTGTCCAGGTTGAAGAGAAAGATTACTTAGCGGGTCTTGAAGATTGTAAGAATCACCTACATGGGAGAATTATTTTATCTAAGGGTGACCAACCCCTCACACATCTTGATTTAACAAAAAAATTGTAGCTTGTGTGAAAAGCTCTCGGACCATAAAAAGTTATGCCGCTTGGCAAGGGCTTCTATGAATTTGAGTTTTCTTCTTTAGAGGACATGAGGTGGGTTCTAGAGGTTGGTTCATGGTAATTATCTCCTGGCTTCTTGAGGCTATTTGCTTGGAAAAAATATTTTGTCTCATCTACTATGAAAAGCACTAAAACCCAGGCCTGGGTTCAACTTTACAATTTGCCTCTAAAATATTGGAGACCGAGAACTATATTTTCTATTACTAGAGGAATTAGTACCCTTTTGTATTTGGATGATCATACTATGAAAAAAGATAGGGTTTTTTTGCTAGAGGGCTTGTGGATATTGATCTGTTATCCTCTCTTCCTGATCAACTTCTTGTTGAACGTTTAAGGTTTGCTTTGATAGTTGATGTGGAATATGAGTGACTCCCTCTATTTTGCTCTCATTGTAAGATGATCGGGCATGATCTTGCTCAGTGTTGTGTGTTTAATGCTTAGAATCCTATTCTTGTTGGTCCTCAACATAAGTCTTCTCAGAACAAGAAAATTACCAATGATAACCAAGATCAGGGGAAATCTTTGGGGGCTACATGGTTCACAAACAATATAAAGAGTATAGGAAGAAAACTTTTATTGAAGTGATTGATTCTCATAATAAGATCTTTTATAGCTTTGCTGGTAATCTGACAACCACGGTTTTTTGGTGGCACTAAAGCTGGGACACCACTGGGTAACTTTATTCAGATAAAACAGATGAAGGGGAGGATATATTTTTTGAGATGCCTCCCATGGAGGATGCATCGACTCATGATATGTCCTCGCCTAGGAAAAATTTGTCAAATACCCTTTCTGGACAAGAGAAGGTGTTAGAATCACCTTTTTGCAGCAACTAATCCGCATTCACATATTTTTACAAATGTTATTGATAAGGTTACTGCTTCTAATACTACTATGGTTCCACCTCTGCCAAGAACGAGTTCTCTTAAACAATCACTTGCTGCAACCAAAGTTCTACTTCCTGATAATAGTATGTTGGCTCTACAAAATCCTTTTTTATCCCTTGCTGGTTTAGAAAATGAAGATGTGACAGGTGACCCTAATACTAATAAGTCAGTTATCACGACTCAAATTGTTGATTTACATCATAATGAGCATATAATTGCAACAAATCAGGTGGCATCTAATTTTTGGAATGATCATAGTGAGGTTGGGGAGAATGTTAGTGATAATGGGGAGGATATTGTACACACCACTAGAAAACCAGGGAGACTGCCTAAAGGGGTTGGTAAATCCAAAAAAACTAGTTTCATCCAAAAAGTTACAATGAAGGTTTATTTTTATTTTATTTGAATGCTAGAGGCCTGGCAAACCAACAAACCGTGGAGATGTTGTTTAATTTACTTAAACAACATAATCCTCTTCTTGTTTTCATTGTTGAACCTATGATGCCTTACACTAATGCTTTAGAAGTTCTTTTCAAAAATTTTAATCTGCATTTGGTTGCTAATTCTCCTATCATTAACAAAGTTGTTAAGCTTTGGTGTTTGACTGTCCAAAATTCCTAGTTCATTCTCAATTTATTTCTGTAAATTGCATTTTGCATAATAAATGCTTTAGCTTTGTAGAGGTTTATGGAGCTAACACATACTTGGTTATAAGACTTTTGTTGAGGGATATTAGCTTCTTCACTGGCCCTGGTGTATTTTGGGAGATTTCAATGTTGTTCTCTCGACTGATGATTACAAAGGTATGGTTGCTCCTAATTATGTTTCTTATAATAAATTTCTTGATTGGATTAATAATAATAATAATAATATTAATAATAATAAATCTCTAGTCCTTGTTATACTTGGAGTAATGGGAGGAGAGGGATACAAAAAATTGATAGAGATTTTTGTAATGAAGAGTATTTGGATGAATGGTCCTCATGTACTTATCAAGTTCTTGTTAAAAATTCTTCTAATCACTCCCCTCTTCTTGCTAGTCTTTCTTCTAGTAACTGTTTACATAAGGCTAGTGCTTTTCGATTCTTTAATATGTGACTTCATGATAAGTCGTGTATGAAGCTTATTCATGATTCGAGGAAGCATACTGTTGTTGGTTGTCCTGTGTATATTTTGCAACATAAATTGAAAATGTTGAAAATTTAGCTCAAAAGTTGGAATAAAAATTATTTTGGTAATATTCAGAGTGAAGTGATTCTTAAGCAGACTTCCCTACTTGTTATTCAACAAAGTTTAAAGACACCTAGTTCGCCACTTCTTGAAACGCTTATTTTTCAAGAAAAGATTGCTAAAGAGTAGCTCGAGCATGCCCTTCATTGTCAATACTTGTTTTGGAAAAAGAAGGCCAGGATGCTCTAGTTTAAAGATGGGGACAAAAACATTGAGTAAAAAAATGAAATAATTCTAGTGGGATTTTATTTATATTAACCTCTATGTTGATTCTAATCCTGCCATGGTTTCCTCTAAGGAGAATATTATGTTGATTAAATGCCCTAATTATTTGGAAATCAAGAATGGTCTTTTTAATCTTAATGGTAATAATGTTCTTGGTCCTGGTGATTTTGGTGGTGTTTTCTATCATTCTTGTTGGGAGATTATTGTTAGAATGTGTGGACAAAACAAAAGGTGGGTGAATTGTTTTCACAAGAATTTTGCAAAGATTGGAAGTAGAGTGAATAGATATGTAAAAATCAATTGGTTGATTTTTTGTTCGACTGGATAAAATATAAGATTTACAGTTCTTTATGAAAAATCAATCAGTTGTTTTATCGAAACAATTGCTTGTTTATACCAGAAAACAAGGAGCATAATATAAAGCAATGTATAAGATCAGGGAAAGAGAGATTCACACAGAGAGATTTATACTGATTCACTCTCAACCAAGAGGTACATCCAATCCTCAACTAACCACTGAGAATTCACTATGCAATCAAAACTAGATTACAAAACACACTAAGAATGTTGATCTTGAACCCTTCAAGAACACACAACACTCTTTGGCAACACCATAGTTTCCAGAAACCCTTTCTGAATCTGACTTACACACAACTACAGTATTCAAAGAAGGAAATAGAATACATATGGGTTTTACAAAAAAATAATACAAATGAATAGAAAACCCAAATTTTATTTCACACACAAGCAATGATCCAAAAGCTCTTGATCTTCTCTTGAAAACGTTTTTAATAAACTCTCTTTCTTTTTCTTTTCAAATGATCACAAAACCGTCTTTATATAGACTCAAAGAAGTGGTTAAAACTGTTAGATCATTAATTAAAAGCAGTTAGAAACATTTAAAAAAGTTTGGAATTCATAACAAAATTCTGTTAAAAAAACAACTGATTGATTTATTTTTCTATTAAGGATTTCACATAAAACAACCAGTTGTTTTATTGAAATAACTGACTGTTTTTTGCCTTACAAAAAAGATAAAGAAAGAAAAGTTTTTTCAAAACCTTTGAAAAACACTAAGCGCCAATCAACCAGTTGTTTCGATAAATCAACTGGATTAAATTCTTGCTGACTTCACAAGACCTTGAACAACGACTTTTTCACCTAATTGAAAGCTCGAAACAACTGACTAAAATTTTCACAGCTTTTTAGAAAACACTTCTTTCAAAAGAGATAATCAATCAAGTGAGCTTGGATTAATACTAGATGTGAATTGACAATTCAAAAACTACCAAACAATATACACAAACACATCAGCAGGTTCTTTTAGTCTTCAAAGTAGATTTAGAAGCATCAAAGCACCTTGTTCAACAATTATTGAGACTGATGTTTGCAAAGCTGTTTAACAATATTTTAAACAAAACTGGATTCTTCTTAGGATGAATAGTAATGTGATTTCCCTCATTCCTAAGATTCCAGGTTTGTGTAGGGATGACAAATTCATGATTGTATTGGTATTGTTTCTGAGGCTACTAACATGCTTTTTAAAAAGGTGAAAGGAGGTAATGCGACTTATAAAGTTGATATTCATAAAACATTTGACAATTTGAGTTTGAATTTCTTATTACTGGTTTTGAAATAGTTTGGATTCCATCCTTTATTTTTCAGTTGGATTATTACTATTCTTTGATCAATTATAGTCTCTATTAGGACGAATGAAACTTTTGTGGTCTTTTTTCCTTGTATTAGAGGTGTGAGACAAAGGTGATCATTTATCTCCCTTGCTTTTCTATCTTGCGGAGGAAGTTCTGAGCAGAGGCATTTCTAGGCTTGTGAATGATAAGAGGATTCCACATATGGCTAGCCCTAAAGGTTATATCACTCCTTCTCACATTTTATATGTTGATGATATATTTGTTTTTTATAGGATGGATAATAAGTATCTTAAAAATTTGAGTATTTTTCTTAAAAAATATGGTGATTTTTTTGGTCAGTATGTTAACAATTCTAGAAATACCTTTTTCACCATGATAATTTTGCAAGATTCATTACAAAAATTTAACGTCATATTTCTTGCAGTTATGGCCTTTTAACTTTTAACTATTTAGGGGTGCCTATCTTTGTTGGTGCTCCCAAGCTCAGGTTTCTTCAACCTTTGGTTGATAAAGTTAAATTGAAACTTGCATCTTGGAAAGGGAAATCTATTAGCATGATGGGTCGGATCCAATTGGTTAATATTGTGGTTACTGGTTTCCTTGCTTATAGTTTTAATATGTATACATGGCCTACTTCTATTCTTAAGTAAGTTGAGCAGCGGAGTAGAAATTTATTTGGACTGTTGATATTATGAAAAATGCATATCTACGATTAATTGGGCTAAGATCTTTTCTCCTCTTGAGAATGGAGGATTGAAGATTAATAACCTTCAGTAAAAAAATAATGCTTACCTTCTCAAGCTTACTTGAAACTTTGCTTATAGTAATAAGCCTTGGTCTCTTCTCTTGAAAACCATAGTTCTTAAATCTAAGTATCAACTTAGATTAGCTTATAAATCCTTTGCTATTTGGCCTGAGATTAAACAGTTTTATAACATTATTCATACCTCTTGGATTGTTGGTACAGGTACTGATAGTAATTTGCAGAGGTACCTGATGGTTTTGGAACCCTAGTGACTACAATTTGCAATTTTGGAATGGTTGTGATTGGATTATTCCATCAACTTTACAATAAGTGAATTATATTTTTGAACATATCATGATTAGGTAGGAACAGGATACTTCTAATAGGACTCTAGAAGACTAGTCATTTCAATCTCAAATTTACTAGGAAATTTTTCTTAAATCCAGGAGTTCCTTGTGGTTGGGTAAGATCATTTGGTCTCAATATATTCCTCCTTCCAAAACTTTTTGGAAAGTTTTTCATGGGCAAATTCCTACGGATCAACACATTCAGCATAGAGGTTTGCATTAATGTTCTATGTGTACTCTTTGTGAAAAGAAGGAAGAATCTATTCATCATTTATTTTTTCAATGTCCTAATACTTTGCATATTTGGAGTTGGATTCAGAAATTTTTTCTTAATTCTCACTTCTCTAATGTGGATCTCCTTTCTTTTATTAAGAACGATTATTAAGAACGATGATAGTCCTTTGATTAATTTGATTAAAATTATTGTGATTACCTTCTCTATTTGGATGATATGGTATAATAGGCTTTCATCTAGTCTTTTCTTAGAATTCTTTATTAATAGGTATAAATACCTAAGTATCACTTTTCTTAGTTTTTTAAATATGGGTTTTGGTCTTATCTCCTCATATTTTCTTGTATTTCCTTTCTTTATTTCTTTTTTCCATTTTAATAATACTTTTTTCATGTGGTGGCAGATGATTGTTGATACTTAAGGTGTCAACCTAGCTGAGATGTCAATTTTCATAGTGATGCCTAACATGAAAGCTTTTCTAAATAGGTATAAATACCTAAGTATCACTTTTCTTAGTTTTTTAAATATGGGTTTTGGTCTTATCTCCCCATATTTTCTTGTATTTCCTTTCTTTATTTCTTTTTTCCATTTTAATAATACTTTTTTCATGTGGTGGCAGATGATTGTTGATACTTAAGGTGTCAACCTAGCTGAGATGTCAATTTTCATAGTGATGCCTAACATGAAAGCTTTTCTAAATAGGTATAAATACCTAAGTATCACTTTTCTTAGTTTTTTAAATATGGGTTTTGGTCTTATCTCCCCATATTTTCTTGTATTTCCTTTCTTTATTTCTTTTTTCCATTTTAATAATACTTTTTTCATGTGGTGGTAGATGATTGTTGATACTTAAGGTGTCAACCTAGCTGAGATGTCAATTTTCACAGTGATGCCTAACATGAAAGCTTTTCTAAAAAAAAAGAAATAGTCAGTTAGTTCAGTAAATCAATTAAATGTTTTAACAAAATTTTGTTATGTTTTCCAAACTAGTTTTAATTGACTTAACTGTTTTCATGAATTTTAAAAATTGTTTTTACAATCATTTGAAAACTATATAAAGATGTTTTCTAAACCTTTTGAAGCTAACACTTTTAATATCAAAAAACAAATTTAAAGCAGTATTGAAATTCTCAGAGAGTATTTTCATTCTTGAATCATTCTGTTGTGTAAAGAAGTTTTTCTGAGTTTGTAATTCTTTGTATTCATTCTCTTTTGTAATCTCAAGTGACTTCATTTCAAATTTTATTGTAATATGTTCTTACGAAGATCCATATAAGGTTTCTGGTTTTTATGTTGTGTGTAAGAGGTTGTCTTTCTTGAAGGATTCAATAAACAAAGCTCTTGTGTGCAACTCTTGTAATCCTTGATTTTGTGTTTCTCAGTGGTGTGTAGCTTTTGTTTCAGAGTGAATCAGTATAAATTCTCTATGTGGTTCTCTCTTTTATTGCATTATTGTTTTCTGGTTTCTAAATAACAATTCAATTGGTTAATTACACATAACAACTGAATTATACTCTTTTTTACGCGTGCTTCTCTTTTTACAGTCGATTGAATAATGATTTCAGTTAGTTGATTTTTGAGAAATTTTCAATCTGACTTATACATTTGTGAAAATTACAAAAATCTTTTATAAACAATTCACTCCCCTCTTTGTTTATTGGCCATATATTCTAACATTATGTTTTTCTACAATTTAGATTCCTATAATTTACTTTCTTGCAATTTACATTCTTGTCATTTACTTTCTCACAATTTACATTTCTTTCGTTTCCTATTACCATTAGACACTCTCTTTTCTATCAAGTAGAACTATATGACGGTCTAGTAAACAATTGTTGACTAGATGGCCTAACAATTGTACTTAGCCTTTTTTTTGTGCATGAACTCTTTTGTATTTTAGAGTCCACTGTGGTACGAACACGACGCCAACACTACTCATAATTTAGCCTCAATTTTTTTTAATTTGCATTAGCCTTAAACAACATTAAAACGATATTTTATTGAAGAGATTTTATGTGAAAACACATAAAATTATAATTATAGACAAAATTTAACTGACCCATTTCAAGCTTATCAAGGTATCATATGATGATGTTTTTCACACTGTCATTTTTTTAAAAGAAATATTTTTACCATTTAATAAAATAAATTAATGCCAAATGTTTTCTTACGCATGGAGAATTTCATACAAAGTTTGTATAGATGTAAAAAGAGCATTAATGGCGGTCTCAGAAACTTCTACTAAACATTTTTTTTTAAGATATTAGAAGAATGAATGAGGCACTACAAGAATTTTTAATTTTAAAAGAGGTTTATTAGTAGAGGTTAGAGTAACCTCTAGGAACAGTGGAGGTTTAATTTTTAATTTTCGCCTCCAATAAGTCTCGGCGGTTTCTAAAAAACCTCAGTAAAAATTTTATTGTTTTAAAATTTTTAAGTGAAGGTTTTTTTTTCTGAAACTTATTTTACACATTTATTGTATTTTTTTGAAAGACTTTTTAGCTTTTTCTCTTGACTTATCACTTTTTACTCTGTTTCCTACATGAAACTCTTCCTATTGTTGTTAGTCCCCTATTTCAAGTGATGTGAAGGTGTTACCGTAAGAGATTTATTTATCCCTCTATCTTCGCTTCTAACTAACTTCACTTTCCCTTCGAAGACCTTCGCAACACGTTTTTAAAAGCTCTCATCGCCAATTACCCCTCTGACAACAATCACACGCCGCCGATCTCCGTCGCTCAAATGGAAAGCTCTGGAAGCTTCAGTTCCTCCGTTGTCAATGTTGTCGACATCTTCGCCTACAACTTTGCATCCTCAACAACAACTCCTCCTTCTCCGCCGGAGAATCCTCCACCCGAACCATCCAGTTCTTTTTGATGACCGACTCCGGTGTCTCGCCGGCATGGCTGGATGTCTCGTCGAAGGTGAATCAGCACGGTGCCACCGTGGAGCAGAGGATCACTTTGCGGCAGCTGCAGGTGAAGAAGAGCCATTGTGGACGGAGGTCACGAAGCTTGCAGTATCACAACGTCACTTTCCATCGCAGAACAAGAAGATGTGAATCGCACATTTGGTTAGTAGATTGTGGTAGTTTTTCTTTCTGCACGCTACAATGTCTGAACACGTTGTGTGCTTTTGGTTTGTGCAGGGATTGCCGCAAACAAGTGTACTTAGGTGAGGTCGCTATTAGAGGATTCGTTTTACGTTATGTGCGCTTTCTTTCTTTTGTAGGTGGATTTGACACACGGCGCATTCTTTTGGTGCCTTCTAAAAAAAATTTGTGAAACTAATTGTCCATTGAGAAATGTTGCAAATTAGATGAATAATGTGGATTGAATTAGAATGGTGGTGAGAATGGCACGTCTTATTCTTGAAAAGAACAGAAAAATTCACGTCAAACAGTTTTGTCATGTACAAGAGAGTGAGTTGGCTGATACAGTTTCTCAACTGCCATGCTATTTTACATGTGAGTGAATTATCTGATAGATGAAGCTGCTCCAGAACCATGAGCTTCTGATATATTACTAGAAAAATTATAAATTAAATAAGCTTGGTGCTGCACATCAAGTAATGGATGACATCGTCAACCAACTGCTTGCAGTTCCTTTAATTGGTTCAGAGGCATTGTTCAACATGATTATATAATATTTCACCCAGAGACAGAAGTTGACTAGAGTTGTCAATGTGTTTAAGCACGTGAAAAGTGGGAGGAATTTAATTTACTGTTATAGGCCTTTTATTAGAATCTATATTATTCTTTTTCAGCATTTTTGGGTAGATGAAGCAACTCTATATAAACCATGTCTATATGAAAATAATTTTTAACTTCTCTAATTGGATATAGTGATGATGGCGAGAATATGGCTCTTATCTATGAGTATATGGCTAATGGAGACTTGATCAGGTATTGTGAAGGTCAATTTACTCCATTTAATTTTATTTCTCACTGTATTACAATTTAGGGTGGTTACATAATTTGTTAATGATTGTATCCACCTTAGCTAGATCAAAAAGGTACTGGTGGAAAGTAAAGGCTTCTGACTCTGTAATTGTCTTAATTATCTGCATAAAGACTCTAAACAGTCATTGCATTCCAGTAATATATAACAAACCATTCAAGTCAAATCAGATACATTTAAATGAAGCATAAAAATTGAGTCAAAGATCAGGTGTATGAACTGGAAAACAAGTTTTTATATCATTCTGCACCAAAACACGATGCCTTTTTATTTTATTTTTTTGTGATTTCAAACTCATGCATTCCTTTGTGGATTCATAAAAATGTAGGCAAAAGCAAAAATATATTGAGTTGGAACCAACGACTTCAAATTGCTGCTCCTTTTTGGTTTTAGCATAACTGCTGCTCTAAATATTTCTTACCATTCCTCATTCACTTGCTTTTCCTTGCTAACATACTAACATGTTTTCATATCCTTCCTTTTCATTTAAAACTTCAACTGGAATTGCGATTGATTAACAGTTTACCTTGGTGAGTCATTTAATGATGAGAGCCAAGATTTTGGTTTAATTATTCTGTCAATCAATTATAAGTTGACAAGAATTTATCTTTCAAATATCATAGGGGCTTATGATGAAGAAGAATCAGCTGCCAGAGTATATGATTTAGCCGCACTTAAGTACTAGGGAACTTCAACTTTCACCAATTTTCCAGTAAGATGACAGTAATTACTTATATAATACTTCATTTAGGTGCAAATGATTCATCTGATGCTCCTTATACTTTCAAAACAGATATCTGATTACGGGAAAGATATGGAAATAATGCAAACTATGACCAAAGAGGAGTATTTGGCCACTTTAAGGAGGTAAATACTTGTAATTTTTTTTTCCAGCAGACCTTGAGAAGGTGGAGGGAATTAGCTGCAGTTTTATAAGAGATATAAATAGTATAGTACTAGTATGACGCACGAAAATTTTTACAACATTTTATTATATATAAATATTAATATTATAATTAAAAAAAATTATTCCTTTACATAAGAAAATTGTAAAATTAAGCAAATGAAATTAAAATGTTAAAAAATTTAACTTAACTTATTATAAATTTGTAATATATATTAGTAACTATGAAGCTCACACACTTCTTTTAAATGGTGTGTCGGTGTCTGATATTTGTATCAGACACGACACTCGTAAGTCATATATCCGTGAAGTGTTCAATTTAAAAAGTATTTGTTAGATTTTTGATAATTCTAGTACGATTTTAACACAATTTTAAAAAGGAAAAATACATTAATTTTCTAAAAATACAAACTTTATTGTATAAATTGTTATTATATTTATAAAAATAAGAAACAAATCCTTGTGAAACAGTCATGAAAAACATCTTTCTACTCCAAAAAAATAATCTGGAACATACTTGTGCACATAAATCTTTATTGTCAATTTATATAATTCATAATTATATAATATATAGAACCGTGTCCCCGTGTCAGTGTCTATGCGACATAGAGTAGTAGTCCACAAATTAATTATAAATAAAAATAAATGAATAAATTTTTGCCATAAAAAATAGATTACAATAGAAAAAAATAATTTGAACAAATTTACATTATATAAATAATTATCTAATACTATGTTCCCATAAGATATTTACGAAGAAAATGAAGTACTGTTCACCAACTTCATGCTTGGTTAATATGCAAAAATCTCTAAGAATAATTATTGCAATTAAAAAATTAATTCATTATATTATACCAAGTACAGTTATAGAAAAAGTAATAAAAATTGTGTGTTTCTTCCATAAACATATTGTAGGCGAAAATCATATTAAATTACGAAGTCACATCTTGTCATATAAATTAATATTTGTGCACATAAATCTTTATTGTCAATTTATATAATTCATAATTATATAATATATAGATTCGTGTCCCCGTGTCCCCGTGTCCCGTGTCCTCGTGTTAGTGTCTATGCTACATAGATTAGTAGTCCAGAAATTAATTATTAATAAAAAAGAATGAATACATTTTTGCCATAACAAATACATTACAACAGAAAAAAATAATTTGAACAAATTTACATTATATAAATAATTATCTAATATTATGTTCCCATCAGATATTTACGAAGAAAATGAAGGTTCACCAACTTCATGCAACGTTAATATGCAAAAATCTCTCAGAATAATTATTGCAATTAAAAAATTAATTGATTATATTATACCAAGTACAGTTATAGTAAAAGTAATAAAAAATGTGTGTTTCTTACATAAATATATTGTAAGCGAAAATCATATTAAATTATGAATTCACATTTTGTCATATAAATTAATACTTGTGAACATAAATCTTTATTGTCAATTTATATAATTCATAATTATATAATATATAGATTCGTGTCCCCATGTTTCGTGGCACCGAGTCAGTGTCTACGCTAAATCTGTTAGTAGTCCAAAAATTAATTATAAATAAAAAAGAATGAATAAATTTTTGCCATAAAAAATACATTACAATAAAAAAAAATTGATTAGAACAAATTTACATTATATAAATAATTATCTAATATTATGTTCCCATAAGATATTTACGAAGAAAATGAAGTACTGTCACCAACTTCATGCTACGTTAATATGCAAAAATCTCTCAGAATAATTATTGTAATTAAGAAATTAATTCATTATATTATACCAAGTACAATTATAGTAAAAGTAATAAAAAAAATGTGTATTTCTTCTAGAAACATATTATAGGCGAAAATCATATTAAATTATGAAGTCACATTTTGTCATATAAATTAATACTTGTGCACATAAATCTTTGTTGTCAATTTATATAATTCATAATTATATATCATATAGATCCGTGTCCCCGTGTCCCCGTGTCAGTGTCTATGCTACATAGATTAGTAGTCCAGAAATTAATTATAAATAAAAAGGAATGAATACATTTTTTCCATAACAAATACATTACTATAGAAAAAAAAAATTTCAACAAATTTACATTATATAAGTAATTATCTAATATTATGTTCCCGTAAGATATTTACGAAGAAAATGAAGTACTGTTCACCAACTTCACGCTACGTTAATATGCAAAAATCTCTAAGAATAATTATTGCAATTAAAAAATCTCTCTGAATAATTACTGCAATTAAAAAATTTATTCATTATATTATACCAAGTACAGTTATAGTTAAATTAATAAAAAATGTGTGGTTCTTCCATAAACATATTGTAGGCGAAAATCATATTAAATTATGAAGTCAAATTTTGTCATATAAATTAATACTTGTGCACATAAATCTTTATTGTCAATTTATATAATTCATAATTATATATTATATAGATCCGTGTCCCCGTGTCAGTGTCTATGCGACATAGAGTAATAGTCCACAAATTAATTATAAATAAAAATAAATGAATAAAGTTTTGCCATAAAAAATAGATTACAATAGAAAAAAATAATTTGAACAAATTTACATTATATAAATTATTATCTAATATTATGTTCCCATAAGATATTTACGAAGAAAATGAAGTACTGTTCACTAATTCATGCTACGTTAGTATGCAAAAAACTCTCAGAATAATTATTGCAAATAACAAATTAATTCATTATATTATACCAAGTACAATTATAGTAAAAGTAATAAAAAATATGTGTTTTTCCAGAAACATATTGTAGGTGAAAATTATATTAAATTATGAAGTCAGATGTCGTCATATAAATTAATATTTGTGCACATAAATCTTTATTGTCAATTTATATAATTCATAATTATATAATATATAGATCCGTGTCCCCGTGTCACTGTCTATGCGACATAGATTAGTAGTCCACAAATTAATTATAAATAAAAAGGAATGAATAAATTTTTGCCATAACAAATACATTACAATAAAAAAAAAATTTGAACAAATTTACATTATATAAATAATTATCTAATATTATGTTCCCATAAGATATTAACGAAGAAAATGAAGTACTGTTCACCAATTCATGCTACGTTAATATACAAAAATCTCTCAGAATAATTATTGCAAATAAAAAATTAATTCATTATATTATGCCAAGTACTATTATAGTAAAAGTTATAAAAAATGTGTGTTTCTTCCAGAAACAAATTGTAGGCGAAAATCATATTAAATTATGAAGTCAGATGTTGTCATATAAATTAATATTTGTGCACACAAATCTTTATTGTCAATTTATATAATTCATAATTATATAATATATAGATTCGTGTCCCCGTATCAGTGTCTATGCGACATAGATTAGTAGTCCACAAATTAATTATAAATAAAAACGAATGAATAAATTTTTTCCATAACAAATACATTACAATAGAAAAAAATAATTTGAACAAATTTACATTATATAAACAATTATCGTATATTATGTTCCTATAAGATATTTACGAAGAAAATGAAGTACTCTTCCCCAACTTCATGCTACGTTAATATGCAAAAATCTCTCAGAAAATTTTTGCAATTAAAAAATTAATTCATTATATTATACCAAGTATAGTTATAGTAAAAGTAATAAAAATTGTCTATTTATTCCATAAACATATTGTAGGCGAAAATCATATTAAATTATGAAGTCACATTTTGTCATATAAATTATGACTTGTGCACATAAATATTTATTGTCAATTTATATAATTCATAATTATATAATATATAGATTCAAGTCCCCGTGTCAGTGTCTATGTTACATATATTAGTAGTCCACAAATTAATTATAAATAAAATGGAATGAATAAATTTTTGCCATAACAAATACATTACAATAGAAAAACATAATTTGAACAAATTTACATTATATAAATAATTATCTAATATTATGTTCCCATAAGATATTTACAAAGAAAATGAAGTACTGTTCACCAACTTCATGCTACGTTAATATGGAGAAATCTCTCAAAATAATTATTGCAATTAAAAAATTAATTCACTATATTATACTAAGTACAATTATAATAAAAGTAATAAAATATGTGTGTTTCTTCCATAAACATATTGTAGACGAAAATCTTATTAAATTATGAAGTCATATGTTGTCATATAAATTAATATTTATGCACATAAATCTTTATTGTCAATTTATATAATTCATAATTATATAATATATAGAACCGTGTCCCCGTGTGAGTGTCTATGTGACATAGATTAGTATTCCACGAATTAATTATAAATAAAAAGGAATGAATAAATTTTTTCCATAACAAATACATTACAATAGAAAAAAATAATTTGAACAAATTTACATTATATAAGTAATTATCTAATATTATGTTCCCATAAGATATTTACGAAGAAAATGAAGTACCGTTCACCAACTTCATGCTACGTTAATATGCCAAAATATCTCAAAATAATTATTGCAATTAAAAAATTACATCACTATATTATGCCAAGTACAGTTATAGTAAAAGTAATAAAAAATGTGTATTTCTTCAAGAAACATATTGTAGGCGAAAATCATATTAAATTATGAAGTCACATTTTGTCATATAAATTAATACTTGTGGACATAAATCTTTATTGTCAATTTATATAATTCATAATTATATAATATATAGAATTGTGTCTCTGTGTCCCTGTGTCCCGTGTCCGCGTGTCAGTGTCTATGCTACATATATTAGTAGTCCACAAATTAATTATAAATAAAAATGAATGAATAAATTTTTGCCATAACAAATAGATTACAATAGAAAAAAATAATTTAAACAAATTTACATTATATAAGTAATTATCTAATATTATGTTCCCATAAGATATTTACGAAGAAAATGAAGTACTGTTCACCAAGTTCATGCTACGTTAATATGCAAAAATCTCTCAGAATAATTATTGCATTTAAAAAATTAATTCATTATATTATACCAGGTACAGTTATAGTAAAAGTAATAAAAAATGTGTGTTTCTTCCAGAAACATATTGTAGGCGAAAATCATATTAAATTATGAAGTCACATTTTGTCATATAAATTAATACTTGTGCACATAAATCTTTATTGTCAATTTATATAATTCATAATTATATAATATATAGATTCGTGTTCCCGTGTCCCTTGTCCCCGTGTCCCCGTGTCAGTGTCTATGCTACATAGATTAGTAGTCCACAAATTAATTATAAATAAAAGGAAATGAATAAATTTTTGTCATTGTTGGAGATCCCACATCGACTAGAGATTAGAGCCTTTTATTGTATATAAGTGGGTGCAAACCTCATCCCATTGAGCCAATTTTATGGGGTTGAGTTAGGCTTAAAGTCCACTTCGTAATATGGTATCAGAGCCATTTCGAGCCTATCCTAGCGAGTGTCTGTGTTGGGTCTATCGTGCCTGATGGAGGAAGGCCCAAGCTCACCACACTATGAAAGCCAAGCTTCCAAGACCAAGACCGTCTAGCCTTCCAAAAGGAGCGTCTAGCCTCACAAGGAGCGTCTAGCCTCACAAAGGGAGCGTCTAGCCATGATGAGGAGCGTCTAGTCCAAGGCTACATGAGGAGCATCTATGAAGAGTCCTAGACCGTCTAGCTTCACACACACAAGGGCCAAAGCTACGGTTTGGGAGAGAAGAGGCTTTGTTGCATAAAAGGCCCATTAGGGGTACTTAGTAAGATAGGTAGTGTAGAAAGAACTTTGTGAAGGAAACCTTCTAGAACCTAGGGTTGTGTGGCCGGTCATTGCATGGCACATGGCTTAGAATTTAGATTTAATTTTGGTTTTCTTTTCCTTAGAAATGTAGCTTAACATTTAAGCCCAAGTAGCCTATAAATAGGAAGGCTATCTCTTTGTATTTGACATGTTTATTTGAGTATTGTTATGCTGCCCATTTTGTGCACTAGCTATACTTCTCCTAGAAATCTAGGCTATAAACTTCACTCCCTTCACCTTTCTTCATAGAGCTGGCCGAACCTCTCTAATTCATACTCATCATGCACCTTCAAAGCCATCACAACTCCTAGGAGGGCTTTGTTTCACTCACCCATTGCTTCCGCATCCATTTTACTACTTTGATTCAAGAAGAACACATGAAATGCCATCATTTGGTATCATGAGCTATTGGTTCTTCAAGATGAGTAGCTTGTCTTTTTAATTTCAGTTCTTCTTTATTTTCATCTTTGTCATTTCAATTCCTTACTTGTCTTGCTGTTTTTATATTTTAATTTTGTTCTTGGTGTGCTTTGTGGAAGATCCAACCCAAGCACTCTTGTTCATTTGATCTTGAACAAGTTCTTGTGCAATTTGTGATAGGATTCCATACACCTTTGTGTTGCTATTTTTGTTTTAGGCTTTGAGTCTTTATTGCTTTCATTATTTTGCTTCATATTATGCTTTGAGTCTTTAAATTTCTGAATCTATACATGTTTTGTCAAGTCATGTTCATCCATATTGTCATCAATTCTTAGTAGTCCTATTTTTTGGCTTGATTGTTTCTTGTTTTGGGTCTCTTTATATTGCTTTAATCTGCTGTTATTTTGATCCTTTGGTGCTTTTTATTTTTAGTTTGAGTTCATAATTGTGTCTTAGTTCATACACAATTTCCATTCTCACATTTCCATTGTGTTAATTTTGGTTATCTTGCTGTTTTCTTCCAGTTTTCCAGATTTCCCCTGTAACACCTCTCTGTTCTGGGCTGTTTTGTTTAACAAAATTTTTTCTACCCATAGGAAAATTCTGAATTTCTGGAAAATGCAAGTTTAAGGTGTTATAGAAAAGACAAAAAAAGAATGAGGTCAAAAGGAGCAACAGAAAAAAAATGATAAATCTTACAAAATCAGAGTGCAAATCTTGAGCGTTACAGCTGGCCTAACTGCACACCAAATTTGCAAAAATTATTAAAAAAAAATGGTGCATGCGTTTTAGGTGATTCCAAAGCCAAAATTTAGCTAAGATCCTGAATTTTCTTGTATCCAAATTTCAGAAACAAATTTTACAATTACAGCTCAGCATAAATCGGGGAACAAAACTGTTTTTCTGGCCCACAACATTTTCCAGTGGTGCTGTTTTTTTTATTTGGTCATCTAATCTAGTGCTTTCTTTAGGAATTCCTTTTGTGTACCAACTTTTATTGAGTACCTTTAATTGTTTGCTTTAATTCCTTGAATCTCTTTCTAAGTTGTCATATTATAAATCCTTTTGGTGGTACTGTTTTCTTTCAATTAAATTTGTTTCTTGCTTTTGTTTCTTGACCTCTCTTTTGTGGGTGCTGGAAATTAATTCTCTCTTGGTGCTTATGTGCATGGAAATTGACTTGATCTAAGGCTAAGCCCTTGTGAATAGGTGCTGGAAATTGGAGAATTAAAGCCAACTTTCTAAGGAGGAGTCAAGCTAAGGCCGAAACAAGCTTCTTGAAACAAACACTACAAACACCTAGAAGATCAACAATCAAGACAACAAAGAAAGTGCACTAACCAAAAAAAAAGAGGAACAACAAAGGGGGTTTTCTTATCTCCTTTACAACTTGGTTTATTGTTAATTACCTCTTTTAAATTACGTTTTAGACGGTGAGTGTGTCTTTAAGGGCTCAAAGTGTCCAAGAAGCCTCACCTAGGGCCGAATAGCATAGTAATTTTGCTTAGAATTTGTTGCTTGTTTGAACTTGTATTTCTTTTGTTTTGGTAGAAACGTTTTGCATGTTTAGTATTGTTTAATTTTGTGCTATACCGACTAGTTTGCTGTATATCTAGCTTACATAGTTTTCTTGCTTTTTGATTTCTCAACTTCTTGTGTTCTAAGTGTTCTACTAAGAGAAAATTTTGTGTGAAGTCATTGGAGGAAAAGTTTTTGGCAAGGAAAAGGCTTGGTACTTAAGTAGTCCATTGTGACTCACCTCCCTTACCTGGAAAACTCCCTTCTCTAACTTTCCTAAACTTTCTCCAAGTAAAACACCTATATACACAAAGTTTTAGCCATGTCTTCTTCTTCTCACTCTCCAAAGTCTATAGAAAGTGAAGTAAAATCTTTGAAAACTCTTTTAAAAGAAGTATCCCAAGCGGTACAATTGATCTCTTTTAGACAATTGGAGAATGAGAACAAAATCAATGAGTTGGCTAAAGCTCAAGAAGAGAAGTCACAAAAATCACAAAAATCAAAAAAAACTCATGCATCCCATTCGCAAAGTATTGAATCTCTAGGGGAGGGAAGCCGTAGAATCAATGATTATTACCAACCACCCCCTAGAAGAACTAGGCAAAGGGAACAAGAGGTGCCAAGGGAAACAAGAGTAGACCTACCTCATTTTCATGGAAAGGAAAATGTAGAAATATATCTAGATTGGGAGATGAAGGTAGAGCAACTCTTTGCTTGCCATAGGGTAAGTGAGGAACGTAAGGTACCCTTAGCCACCCTTAGTTTCCAAGGAAATGCTATGTATTGGTGGACCTCTTTAGAGAGAGACCGACGTCTTCATAGGGAACCTCCCATAGAATATTGGAATGACCTTAGGGGAGCCCTAAGACGTCGACATATACCTTCTTACTACCATAGGGAGTTGATGGACAAGCTCCAAAGACTCCAACAAAAGAATATGAGCGTAGAAGAGTATAGACAAAAGATGGAGCTCTACATGATGAGAGCCTCCATTAGAGAAGAGGAGGAAACCACCATATCTAGGTTCCTTAGTGGCCTATCACTTGAGATAAGAGATAGAGTAGAACTATTACCCTATCAAGACTTGAATGATTTGGTTCAACTTTGCATTAAAGTTGAACAACAAAATTTGCGCAAAACTTCAAGTCAAAGGGTAGGTTCTTACTCCAACTCTTATCCCAAGAAAGACTTTAAAAGGGAGGGTAGTACACCTAGAGACGAATCCAAAGAGACTACCAAACCCTTAGTGAAAGATGCCTCCACCCCATACATCCGTACTAGGGATACCAAATGTTTTAAATGTTTTGGAAGAGGGCATGTGCAAGCACAATGTCCAAACCAAAGAGTTTTGTTTTTAAAAGGAGAAAATGAATACACAAGTGGTGAAGATGAACCTAGTACCCAAGAAAAAGGGGAAGGAGAAAGCATAAATCCTTTGGAGGGGGACTTATTGATGATTCAAAGAATCCTCCACAATCAACCTAGTGCATCCATTGAAACACAACGAGAGAACATTTTTCATACTAGATGCAATGTTTTAGAAAATATATGCTCTCTTATTGTGGATGGTGGGTCATGTTGCAATTGTTGTAGCACTAGATTGATTGAAAAATTGAAACTATAAGTAGTTCCTCATCCAAAACCTTACAATTTACAATGGATCAATGAGGATGGAGAACTACGTGTAGATAAACAAGTGGAGATCGAGTTTTCTATAGGCAACTACAAAGACAATGTTTTATGTGATGTAGTACCTATGGAAGCTTGCCACATCTTATTAGGTAGACCATGGCAATTTGATAAGAAAACCACGCATAATGGTCTAACTAACGAGATTTCTTTCATCCACAAGCATAAAAGGTTTGTACTTAGCCCTTTACCACATTCCCAAGTGGTAAAAGACCAAATGCAAATGAAACACAAAAGGGATGAAGAAAAAATAGAAAAAGAAAAAAATTTTGGGAAACAAAAGGCGTGGGAGAATAGTGTTCCTTCCCACAAGGTCATCCAACAAGACAAGCACCTTGAAAATACCATTACAAACATGCTTCTTGTTGAACAACCTAGCCTTCCTTTTTGTAAAGGAACACCTGCAAGCATGAACACAAAAGAAAAGTCTTTAAAAGAAGCTTGCATAGATCAAGAAGGAGAACTCATGGGGCAAAAGAGAGTTGACCAAAATCTAGAGCTTTTAAGAGGAAAACTTTTGTCACCCATGAGCAACAAAGTTCAAAGACATTACTTTAGGTACAACCCTTGTTTTCAAACTACACCTAAAGCAACGTCCTACGAACTCTATCCTCCTTCACCTTTTGTAAAAGATCTTTGGGAAGACACACATTCCATTTTGGCGCTTCCTAGGACAACAAAGGGTTTTTCTTTCTTTAAGGATGTGGATAACCTCTTCCTAAGAAATGTGACAAGCCTCCATGATTTATTTTCCAACATAATAGATAGAGCTCCAAAATTTGAAAACATAGCTCTTTCTTCTATGTTTCATGAAATCATGAGAGACACTCACAAATCTTGGGATAAGAATCCTTTCCCTTATAAGCATGCATACAAAGGAGTAATCCACAAAATTACTCATATTTCTCCATTCGAAGTTGTATGTGTTCTATGTCCTCTTGCCTTTATAAAGTTGTTACTCTGTCTTAAAAAGATTATGCCTAAGGGAAAAGTAACTCCTTTTGAAAATTTTAGAAAACATAAGAGGATTAGAGGGCACCTACAACCCTCAAAAGGGAGGTATTGTGAGAAGTTGGCCACAACAAGAGAAAAACAAAAATGGCAACTTCCCACATTTATTTGTTTTTCAAAAGATCACCCTCACTCCTTTGCTTTGTTTCAAGGGTCACATAGATTGACATTTGATCCGGGAGGACACACCTTGACGAAGCAAGAGGCTGCTATCCGAGATCAAGAATGCAAATCTGAGGATAGATCTTCTCAAGCCGGAGGAGATGATGGACACCATCCAGCCACAACCACCTCCTAAGCAAAGCCTTGGATTTGAGGACAAATCCTTTTCAAGAGGGAGGGGATGATGGAGGAAGGCCCAAGCTCACCACACTATGAAAGCCAAGCTTCCAAGACCAAGACCGTCTAGCCTTCCAAAAGGAGCGTCTAGCCTCACAAGGAGCGTCTAGCCTCACAAAGGGAGCGTCTAGCCATGATGAGGAGCGTCTAGTCCAAGGCTACATGAGGAGCATCTATGAAGAGTCCTAGACCGTCTAGCTTCACACACACAAGGGCCAAAGCTACGGTTTGGGAGAGAAGAGGCTTTGTTGCATAAAAGGCCCATTAGGGGTACTTAGTAAGATAGGTAGTGTAGAAAGAACTTTGTGAAGGAAACCTTCTAGAACCTAGGGTTGTGTGGCCGGTCATTGCATGGCACATGGCTTAGAATTTAGATTTAATTTTGGTTTTATTTTCCTTAGAAATGTAGCTTAACATTTAAGCCCAAATAGCCTATAAATAGGAAGGCTATCTCTTTGTATTTGACAAGTTTATTTGAGTATTGTTATGCTGCCCATTTTGTGCACTAGCTATACTTCTCCTAGAAATCTAGGCTATAAACTTCACTCCCTTCACCTTTCTTCATAGAGCTGGCCGAACCTCTCTAATTCATACTCATCATGCACCTTCAAAGCCATCACAACTCCTAGGAGGGCTTTGTTTCACTCACCCATTGCTTCCGCATCCATTTTACTACTTTGATTCAAGAAGAACACATGAAATGCCATCAGTGCCACCCGCTATCGGGCCGCTATCGGACCACCCATAATATACAGTCCCACGCACGAGCTTCTATCTATCACTCTCGGCGTGAGGGGGGTGTGTTGGAGATCCCACATCGACTAGAGATGAGAGCCTTTCATAGTATATAAGTGGGTGCAAACCTCACACCATTGAGCCGGTTTTATGGGGTTGAGTTAGGCTTAAAGTCCACTTTCGTAATATGGTATCAGAGCCATTTCGATCCTATCCTAGCGAGTGTTTGTGTTGGGCCTATCCTGCCACCCGCTATCGGACCACCCATAATATATAGTCCCACGCACGAGTTGGCAGTCTCGGCGTGAGGGGGGTGTGTTGGAGATCCCACATCGACTAGAGATTAGAGCCTTTTATTGTATATAAGTGGGTGCAAACCTCACCCCATTAAGAAAAAGAGAGTGATCAGCAACAGAAATAGAGTAATTATTTGATAAAAGAAAAGTAGAAAGTTTGGCGTACCATTGGCGACCAGCTTGACGAAGGCCATACAAAGACCGTTGAAGCTTGCAAACATGCTGGGGAGAAGGAAGAGAGAGGCCAGGTGGGGGGTCATGTATATCTGTTCATGGAGATCACCATGAAGAAATGCATTATTGACATCAAGTTGTTTTAAAATCCAATTTTTGGTAGTGGCAATAGCAAGCAGAAGGCGGAGGGTAGTGAGTTTAGCAACAGGTGCAAAAGTGTCTAAGAAATCAAGTCCTTCAAGTTGGGTAAACCCTTTGGCAACAACTCTAGCTTGAAGCTCATCTTGCATGGCAGATTGCCAAGAAGCTTGTTTGGAGGCTTCGTTATATGTCCGAGGTTCAGGATGAGAATTGATAGAGGAAATAACATTTCTAAAATTGGAAGATAAGGAATTGTAAGACAAGTAATTATGAATAGGATATCTACTACTTACAGTGTTGGTTGCAGTGTGGAAATCTGCAAGATAGGCAGGTTGTCGGTGAGGACGAGCTGATCTTCTTGGAAATTGGGGTGAGATGCTTCCTGGAGATGCAGGCGGTGATAATTCTGATGGAGGTGCAATGTTGGATTCAGGAGCAGAGGCACTATTTGTTGGAAGATCATAGGATAATGAGGCTGGTGGAGGAACAGTATTGGGTGCAGGAGTAGAGGCACATGGCTCAACAGGAGGTGCAGTATCAGAAAAAAAATCAAAAGCAGAATTATATGCATTAGAAATAGGGAGAGATAAAGTGTTAGGGTCCTTAGGCAAGCCACTGTCCAATTTATATGGAAAGTGGTTTTCATGAAAGATTACATGTCTTGATATCTCTATGCTATGAAAATTTAAATTTAAGATAATATAACCTTTTGTATTTTGCGGGAAGCCAAGAAAAATACCTTTGATAGATCTATCATCTAATTTTTTCCTATGTGCAGTAATGGTACTAGCATAACAAAGACAACCAAACACTTTTAGAAAGGAAATGTCATATGGTTTTTCAAACAACTTTTCATGAGGAGTGATGTTATCAAGTAATGGAGTAGGAATAGCATTTATTAAGAAAACAGCATGATTTACTGCAAATTCCCAAAAAATAGGAGGAAGATTTGCTTGAAAAAGTAAAGCCCGGGTTACATTTAGTATGTGTTGATGTTTACGTTCTACAATGCCATTTTGTTGTGGTGTTTCAACACAAGATTTTTGATGTATAATTACCTTTGAAGCATAAAAATTTGACATAGCAAACTCAACACCATTGTCAGTACAAATCGTTTTGATATTAGTTTTGAAATGATTTTGAACGAAAACAGTGAAGTTAATGATGTGTTGACGCACTTCAGATTTGTTATGCAGCAGAATAACCCAAGTATAAGGAGCGTCTAGGCCATGATGAGGAGCGACTACATAAGGAGCATCAAGGAAGAGTCCTAGACCGTCTAGCTTCACATACACATGGGACAAGCTACGGTTGTGAAGAGAAGGCCTTGTGCAAGTTACATGGAGGCCCATTAGGGGTGCTTAGTAATTAGAGTAGTGTAGAAAGCATAAATGAGTGAACATTCTAGAATCTCTTTAGCTTGGCCGGTCATGAGCACATGTGCCATGTGCTTGGTGATTTGCATTTCATTTGGCTTTCATTTCATTAGACATTAGCTTAGTTTTTACGGTTCTATAGCCTATAAATAGGAAGGCTATCTGTTGTATTTTCCAAGTTTATTGTGAGTAAAGTTATGCTGCCAATTTGTGCCAAGCTTTGCTTCTCCCTAGAATTCTAGGCTCTAAAC
Source organism: Phaseolus vulgaris (assembly GCF_000499845.2). Taxonomy (NCBI): domain Eukaryota; kingdom Viridiplantae; phylum Streptophyta; class Magnoliopsida; order Fabales; family Fabaceae; genus Phaseolus; species Phaseolus vulgaris. Next base: position 30,359,531 of record NC_023752.2, on the reverse strand, counting down.
TTCACATCCTTCACCTTTCCTTGGGCTGGCCGAACCTCCCAATATTCATACACACCATGCACCTTCAAGATCAACATCACTCTTAGGAGGATCTTGCACACACACATCCATTGCTTCCGCACCATCTCTTACATGATTCAAGAAGACCTTCATGAAATTTGCCATCAACAACACAATAAGAAATCTATAAGAACGCATGAAAGTAAAGGCATTTTTGAACCGCAGTTTTTTATTTGCTGGAAAAAGTATGAATTTCTTTTAATGGACTCCTGAAGGATGTGAAAAAAGGACAATGAATTCACTCCAGAAAGTTTCTCACTCAAATCAATAACATTACAATCTTTTCTATTTAAATTCATCTTCAAGGTTTATAGTGAAATTAAATATTTTAAATTTGTATTTATTTAATATTTTGAATAATTTAACCATTTTATTTACGTATGACATTAAATATTGAGAGTTTTTTTTTTTTTTTTATCAATTTTGAACAATTTAAGAATTTAATTTATTTTTGGGTTTTTATTAAATAATTTAGATTTTGTATTTATTTAGGATTTTGAAAGTTTTAAAATTTTTATTTATTTTATATTATTATTTAATTAGGAAATATAATAATTTAAGATTTTAAAAAACATAAAATCTTTATTAATTTTAAATTTTTGTTTAAGAATTAAATAAAATAATTTAGGAATTTTTTGAATAATAATTTAGAACGCACGGAAATGAACGCATTATTTTAAACCAACTTTTTTATTTATAAATGACAGAAACTTTTATTTTATTTTATTTATTTTAGATTTTTATTTAAGTAGAACATAAAATAATTTAAGAATTTTAAAAATTTATTTTAATATGACATAAAATAAGTTAAAATTTGCATTTATTTAAAATTTTGAATAATTTAGAATTTATTTATCTCACATTTTTTATTTATGTAGAACATTCAATAATTTATGATTTGTATTTATTTAGTAGTTTCAACAATCTAAAATTTTTATTTATTGTAAAGTTTTATTTAATTAGGAGATTAAATAATTTAGATCTGTATTTATTTTAATATTTTGAACAATTTATGAATTTCATTTATTCCAAATTTTTATTTAGGAATTTCAATAATTTTGAAATTTTATTTTGGATTTTCAATAATTTTTGAATTCAGTTTATTTTTTATTTTATTTAAGTAGAACATTAAATAATTTAAATTTTTTATTTATTTAGGGTTTTAAAAATTTTAGAATTTATTTTTTTTAGATTATTATTTAAGTAGAAAATAAAATAATTTAGGATTTGTATTTGTTTAGTATTTTGGAAAACTTAGAAATCTTATTAATTTTAGATTTTTATCCAAGAGAAATTAAAGAATTTCAGATATGAATATATTTAGATTCTTGAGTAATTTAAGAATTTTATTGATTTTTAATTTTTATTTAAAAATAATATTATAATTTTTTGGATTTTTCTTTATTTAGGATTTTGAAAATCTTATAAATTTCATATTTTTATTTAAGTAGGTTATATAATTTTTTTTAGGCAAGTTTTTTTTTTCTGATCGGATTTTTTTATTTAAGTAGATTTTTTTCTTCTAAATGACGTTTCAACTTTTCCATGATTTTCCACTTTGTTGTTTTAATACTTCAAGAGCTATTTAATAAATTATTTATTATGTTGATGTCACACAATAAATTTTAATTAAATTATAAATTTTTTTACCTCTTGTAATTATTAGTTTTATTATTTATATTATTATTAATATTTAAATTTTGTTTATCAGTTGTTATTATTTTCGAAAATTATTTCACATTTGTTGCTTCAATATTTGTTTTTTTGAATATTTATTGTCTTTGTTATTTTTCATGCATTGTTTGCATTGTCCAAGAATAGTCCTTTGACCTTTTTAATTGGGATTCCGCATGGTGAAAACTCATCTTCATGAGTACAACAGTAATGGTAGTTAACTTAAACCCTATAAGCAACATACCTCACTACACATGTTTATGAAGTTAAATCTTCCATTGATTTGCAACCTTAGTATTTCATCCCAATCTGAATCTGACATGGTCTAAAGAAAGCGTGATATTAGAGAACCAAGAACATAAAAAAGAATTAGAGAAAACAAACCAAAAAACATTTTGGCAAACAATTCAAATAGGTATGTTATAGATGCACCAAAAAATGAAAAGAAAAGATTAAAGAATCACCTTTTATTCAGAAAAGAAGAAAGTTAGTAACTTTGATTAGAAACCCTAAGAAAAAAAAAAATGTAAGAAACAAATAACTCAAAACATAAATAAAGCTGCAGAAAAAGTAAGAAAAAACTGCAGAAAAAGTAAGAAACAGATAACCAAAAAGATAAAAAAAAACGGGAGAAAATGAACCAAAAAACATTTTGGCAAACAATCTAAACATGTATGTTATGGATACACCAAAAAAAATGAAAAGAAATGATAAAAGAGTTACATTTTATTCAAAAAAAGATAAAAGTTCGCAACTTTAATCAGGAACCCTAAAAAACAGAAAATCAAGAACATAAAGAAACTCCATTAACGATTTCATCAGCAAAAAAATGAACAATGAAAACAACAATGAGAACAAAGTAAGGAAAAGATTTCACCTTGATGCTGAAACAAAAGATGGATATGAACGAAAATCCCATTCCACTTGCACTACAGGTTGCTGCAGAAACTAAAATGTAGATGAAAAAAGGTGTTAAAAATTTGCCAAAGAAAGTTTAACAACAAAAAAGATATCTCTTTTAGTGGAAGTCCAAACCCTAAGTAGCCCAAAAAAAATCCATTAACGATTAATCACCAAAAAAATGAACAATGAAAATAACCATGAGGATAGATGAACTGAAGAAGGAAAAGATCTCACCTTGGTGCTTGAACATAAGATGGATATGAACGAAAATCCATTCCACTTCCACTACCGGTTGCTGCAGAAACTGAAATGTACATGGAAAAACTCCAGAAAAGATTAAATCACCAAAAAAATGAACAATGAAAAAAAAACCATGAGGACAGACGAACAAAAGAAGGAAAAGATCTCACCTTGGTGCTTGAACATAAGATGAATATGAACGAAAATCCATTCCACTTCCACTACTGGTTGCTGCAGCAAAACTGAAATGTAGATGGAAAAACTCCAGAAAAGATTATATCAGCAAAAAAGTGAGAAATGGAAAAAAAAAAAACCATGAGGACAGACAAACAGAAGAAGGAAAAGATCTCACCTTGGTGCTTGAACATAAGATGGATATGAACGAAAATCATTCCACTTCCACTATTGGTTGCTACAGACAATGAAATGTAGATGGAAAATGATGGAAGAGGGCCAAGCACAACCTTCCATGAAAGGCAAGAGCCAAGTCAAGAGCGTCTAAGACAAGCTAGGAGCGTCTAAGACCAAGCTAGGAGCATCTAAGACAAGCTAGGAGCGTCTAGGACAAGAAGGCCAAGCTAGGAGTGTCTAGGACAAGCTAGGAGCGTCTAGGACAAAGAAGACTTGGATCAAACTATGAATGGGAGAGTGTCATTCTAGCACATATTCCGTGAAGGCCCATCAAGTGTAGTTTAGCTTTAATTCGGGTGTAAATAGCATAGCCATGTGGACAAATGTTTATTTTTCTGCACATTAGAATTAAGGATGAGTTAACCTTGATTAGCTAAAGGTTTCTAGAAACCTTCACTAATCAAGGGACGGTTTTGAGAAGCCATGTGCACCCATGTGCTCCATGTGCCCATGTGCCTCACATTTCCATTTCATTTGGCTTACATTTCATCTTCTCTTAGCTTAACATTTACGGCCTCCTTAGCCTATAAAAGGAGAAGCCTATCACTTGTATTTGCAAGATTAATGAGAGTAATGTTATGCTGCCAATTTAGTGCCATACATTGCCTTTGCCTAGTTTCTAGGACTTAATCTTCTCTTCACCATTTACCAAGAGGGCTAGCCGAACCTCCCTTTTTCCATACATTTCATGCACCTTCAAGGTCACCACAACTCCTAGGAGGACCTTGCCCACTTTCACCATAGCTTCCGCACCATATTCACAAACATCCAAGAAGAGCTCCATGAGAATGCCATCATTTGGTATCAAAAGCATAGGTTCTTCAAGGATGAGTAGTTCTTGGTCCTTTTCATTTTGAGTTCTTCTTTAGTCCGTGTTGTTCTTTACATTCCATATTGTCTTGCTGTTTTTTAATTTTTGCTTTGAATTGGTGTGCTGTTTGGAAATTCCAATCGGTGCATCTTGTTCAATTGTTCTTGAGCAATCTTTATGCAATTTTTGGTAGGATTCCGTACACTTTGTGTTGCTGTTTTATTTTAGGTATTTGAGTCCTTATTGCAATTTTATTTGGTTCATTTTATGCTCTTTGAGTCTTTTAATTTTTGAATCTATATGTGTTTTGTCTAGTCATGTTTTTCCAAAATGTCATCAAATCATAGTAGTACTTTGTTTGGCTTATTTGTTTCTTGATTTTGGTCTAAATGTTTGTTTTGAATCTGCTGTGTTTTTGATCCTTTGGTGCCTTTTATTTTTAGCTTGAGTTCATATTTGTGTTTAGATCTACACAAATTCCTTTTCACCAATTCCATTGTGTTTTTCTTTTGGTATCTTGCTGTTTTTTCCAGATTTTACAGAATCCCCTGTTTTGCATAACTCTGTGCTGGCTGTTTTGCTTAAGAAAATTATTTTCCCACATACGAAATTTCTGATTCTCTGGATTATACAATATTGAGGTGTTACAGAAAAGATAAAAAAAGAATCAGTTCAAAAGAGTCAATAGAAAAAAAAATGATAAATATTATAAAAACAGTGTGCAAATCTGGTGCTACAGTTGGCGTAACTGAACACTGATTTTAGAAAATTTATTAAAACAAAATGGTTCATGCGTTTGGAGTGAAACCAACGCCAGAATTTAGTTAAGATATTGAATTATTAGCATATAAATTTTCAGAATCAAATCTTAAAAGGACAGCTCAGCATAAATCGGGGGAAATCACGTTCTCTAGCCCACAACAATTTTTCAGTGGTGCTGTTTTTGATTTTGAAATCAATTCTAGTGCTATTCTTATGATCCATTTTGTGTGCCTACCTTTCTTTGAGTACCTTTATTTGCTTGTCTAATATTTCTTTGGAACTCTTTCTAGTTGTCACATTTTAATTCCATTTGTGTGGTACTGTTTTTCCAATTAATTCTTTGGCCTCTAAATTTGGTGTTGGATTGTTTCTCAATTGGTGCTTATTTGAGTGGAAATTTCACTTGAGTGAGGTCTAGTTTGCTTGATAGGTGCTGGATTGGAGAATTAATTCCCTAATTCTAAGAGGAATAAAGGTAAGGGCAGAAAACAAATACCTACCAAAAACACCACAAACATTGGAAGACCCAACCAAGAAAAGACAACCAAGGAAGTGCCAATAGCAAAAAAAAAAAAAGAAAAGATCAACAAAGGGAGTTTTCTTTATTTCTTTGCAACTTAACTTTTGTTAATTACTTCTTTAATTACGTGATTAGACGGTGAGTGTGTTTTCAAGGGCTCCAAGTGTCCAAGAAGCCTCACCTAGGGCCGACTAGTGTAGAACTATCTAGTTTAGCAATTGTTAATTGTTTAATTGCATCTCTTTGCTTTAGCTAGTTACGTTTTTAATTGTCTTGTATTGCTTAAAGCTTTGTTAATTCTTTGCTTGGTTAATTAGCTAGTTTGCATTGTTTTCTTGCATTAAAATCTGATTTCTCCAACTTAATTGTGTTTTAAGTGGTTTACTAAGAGAAAGCTTTGTGTGAAGACATTGAGGGATAGTTTTTGGCTAAGGCAAAGACTTGGTATTTAAGTAGTCCACTGTGACTCACCTCCCTTACCTGGAAGACTACCTTCTTTGACTTCCCTAAATTTTCTCAAAGTAAAACACTTCTATACACAAAGCTCTAGCCATGTCTTCTCATTCTGCAAAGTCTATTGAAAGTGATGTAAAGTCCATGAAATCTCTTTTAAAACAAATTGCAAAGGACGTACAACACATTTCATATAGACAATTGGAAAATGAGTCTAAAATCAATGAGTTAGCTAGAGCCAAGGAAGAGAAATCCCAAAGTTCAAAAAAATCCAATAGCCATCCATCTCTTTCACAAATCCAAGAATCCCTAGGGGAGGGAGCCTTAGAATCGATGATTACTACCAACCACCCCCTAGGAGAAATAGAAGAAGAGAGGAAGAGAGCCCAAGGGAAGTCAGGGTAGACCTACCCCATTTCTATGGTAAGGAAGATGTAGAGGTATACCTAGATTGGGAGATGAAAGTAGAGCAACTCTTTTCTTGCCATAGGGTGAGTGAAGAAAGGAAGGTACCCTTAGCAACCCTTAGTTTCCAAAGCAATGCCATGTATTGGTGGACCTCTCTAGAGAGAGACCGACGTCTTCATAGGGAGCCTCCCATAGAATATTGGAATGACCTTAGGGGAGCCCTAAGACGTCGCCACATACCTTCCTACTACCATAGGGAGTTAATGGACAAGCTCCAAAGACTCCAACAAAAGAACATGAGTGTGGAAGAGTATAGGCAGAAAATGGAGCTCTACATGATGAGAGCATCCATTAGAGAGGAAGAAACCACCACCATATCTAGGTCTCTAAGTGGGCTCAACCTTGAGATAAGGGATAGAGTAGAACTTCTACCCTACCAAGACTTGAATGACTTGGTTCAACTTTGCATTAAAGTTGAACAACAAAATTTGCGCAAAACTTCAAGTCAAAGGGTGGGTTCTTACTCCAACTTTTATCCCAAGAAAGACTTTAAAAGGGAGGGTAGCACATCTAGAGATGAACCCAAAGAAACTACCAAACCTTTAGTGAAAGATGCCTCCACCCCATCCATCTGTGCTAGGGACACCAAGTGTTTTAAGTGTTTTGGAAGAGGGCATGTGCAAGCGCAATGTCCCAAAGGGCTTTGTTCTTAAAAGGAAAAGATGAGTACACTAGTGGTGATGTGATTCCAATAGCATAGAAGAGAAAGATTCTTGATCTTCTTAGGAATCAACTTGAGTTGGACAATAGTTAGGCACTTTTCTTAGAATTGGATCAATGTTCTAAGTCAAGAACTCACCAAAACTAGCACCAAATCCAAAACTCATATGGAAGTTCCAATTTGATCAAATTGAACCGAAAAGAATGGAACAAAAGATAAGCAAACTGAAATAGAAGTGCTGGAAATTAAACACACCGAACCAAATCAAACAAAGGAAGAACAGCTTGCTGGAAAATGTAAATAGCCGAACCAAAAAAGGCAAGAACAATCATACTAGACATGAAAAAGAAGAAGACACAAAGCTAGAGAAAAGAACACTTATGGAGATGGAAGAGATGGTGATTGATCACGCCACTTGGAGTATGGATGCTCCAAGATTAGTGTGCTGCCGCCACTTGAGGACACCATGGATCCATCAAGATAAGACTAGAGAAGAAGGCTCAAAAGCTCTCCAATGCTCACTCAAAATTTGAGTATAGTTTCTTTACTCTAAATTCCAATCTGAATTTTACAAAGGGAGCACCTCTATTTATAGCCTAAGGTGATGAAATGCAAGCTACACAAATTCAAAAACTCCCTCCTAAAAAGCTTCTAGAACCGGCGCCAAAGACAGTGCATGAGGAAGGTGTGACCTCTTCCTTCACTTTGGCACCTCCTATTCTACTCCTACACCTATCTACTAACGCACCCCCCTCCTAAAGCTCCTAACTAAAGCCTAAAAGATGCTATAACAATAGAGGTTTATAATGTTTTCCTCTAAGCACCTTCAACCAAAGAAATTACAAAAAGAGAAAATAATTGTCCCCTAGCTCCTAAAGCTTTGAACATGCTTCTTGTAAGCCTTTGAGGTGGATTTTGACCTCCATGGGCGTCCTCCATTTGCGCCTCTACCTCTTCTTGATCTTGTTGATTGGCCTCCATGTCCACTTGAGCTTGATCTCCATCATACTCCCCGAGTTGGAGAGAATTCGACCACGAATTCTGGAGACCTACAGAAAAAGGAGTTAGATCGCTGACATTAAAAGTATGACTACCTAAGAATGTATCAGGCATATCTAACTCATAAGCATTGTCATTAATCCTCTTGAGGATTTGGAAAGGTCCATCCCCTCGAGGCATTAGTTTGGACTTCCTTTGAGTAGGAAAGCGATCCTTCCTCAAGTGAAGCCAAACCCAATCGCCCTCATCAAACAACAATGCTTTTCTCCTTTTATTGGCAAGTTCAGCATACTTGCCAACCTTCTTCTCAATTCTCTTCTTGATGTCTTTATGCAAAGTTTTCACAAAAGAAGCCTTTTCATCCCCATCTTTGCACAAGACATCTCCAAGAAGGGGAATAGGAAGAAGATCAAGAGGTGTTAGGGGGTTAAACCCATAGACAACCTCAAAAGGAGAATGTGAGGTGGTAGAATTTACTACACGATTATATGCAAACTCAACATGGGGTAGTAAATTCTCCCACACTCTAGGATTCCCCGAAATAAAACATCTCAATAGTTGTCCCAAAGTTCTATTCACCACCTCGGTTTGACCATCAGTTTGTGGGTGGCAAGTGGTAGAAAATAAAAGCTTAGTCCCAAGCTTGCCCCACAAGGTCTTCCAAAAGTGACTCAAGAACTTGGGATCTCTATCGGACACTATAGATCTAGGAATCCCATGCAAGCGAACCACTTCTTGGAAGAAGAGGTTTGCAATGTGGCATGCATCATCCACTTTGTGGCAAGGAATAAAGTGAGCCATCTTTGAAAAACGATCCACTACCACAAAAATGGAGTCCTTTCCCTTTGATGTCTTGGGTAAGCCTAAGATGAAATCCATAGATATATTGATGTGATTCCACTAGCCATATAGAGAATGATTCTTGACATTCTTAGGAATCATCTTGAGCTGGACATTATTGAGGCACTTTTCTTAGAGTTGGATCATTGTTCTAAGACAAGAACTCACCAAAAACTAGTACCAAATCCCAAACTCATTTGGATGTTCCACATATTGTCAAATTGAACCAACAAAAAGAGGTAAAACTAAAAGGCACCGAATAGAATTGAATAAGAACACATTTGAACCGAACAAAGTGAAATTAAAAAGGCAAGAACAACAAATAGGTGCTGGAAAAACAGAATAGCCGAACCAAACAACCAGACAACAAGCTAGAACAAAGAATTAACAAAGAAGAAAGGAAAGAGAGAAGAATTGCTCATGAAGATGGAAGGATGATGGATGATCTCGCCACTAGAAGTGTGGAATGCTCCTAGATGAGAGTGCTACCACCACTTGAGGACTCCATGGATCCATCAAGATAAGACTAGAGAAGAAGGCTCAAAAGCTCTCCAATGATCACTCAAAATTTGAGTAGAGTTTTCTTAGATTAATTCCAATCTAAAATTTACAAAGAGAGCACCTCTATTTATAGCCTAAGGTGCTGAAATGTAAGCTACACAAATTCAAAAACTCCCTCCCAAAAAGCTTCTAGAATTTGCGCCTAAAACAAAGCATGAGGAAGGTGTGATCCTTTCTCTCACTTTGGCACCTCCTTATTTACTCCTACACCTATCTACTAACACACCCCCCCAAGACTCTTAACTAAAGACTAAAAGATGCTTTAACAATAGAGGTTTCTAATGTTTCCCTCTAAGCACCTTTCTAAACAATATTTATTTAAAACTTGGCCTTGCCCTTCATGGGATGGTCTTTGGGCTTTGGCCTTCTTGGGCTTGGGCTTGGGCTTTATCTTTTGCAAAGGTTAACAAGAAAAACTTTAAATGTGAAGGCGAATGATCTTGTTCTTCATTATAAAAAGCCACCTTTAGTTGATTCTCATCATATATCTACCCAAGGCATTGAAGGGATAGGAAGAGGAGTATATAGACCATGGGGATGCATCTTAGACTTAGCTTTGCGGCAAGCTATGCATTTATCACACAAACTATGAACATGTTTATGCATATAAGGCCAAATGAAATGTTCATGCAACACATCCAAAGTTTTAGCAACCCCAAAATGTCCCATTAAATGATGGAAGAGGCCCAAGCACAAGCCCACATGCAAGCCCACCAAAGGGTAGATTTGGGCCAACCATAGAGTTATGGCCAAGAGGATCCAAGAAGACGTTCTTTTACATGTTCAAATGCCATAAACTCTAGTGTAGAGTAGACTTTAATTTCTTGTCAAAATTAGCATAGGAACTTTATTTGTAATTTTCTTAGAATTAATTTTGGCACCTAAAACACCAACCTAGGTAAACTTAGAGTTTCTAAAAAAACCTCTAAATTTACCAAGGCCGATCTAGAAAGCCCATGGAGGGGGTGAACATAAAAAAACTAGACACACCCCTCCCCATGTGCTCATTTGTGCACCCATGTGCTTCACATTTACATTTCATTTGGCTAGCATTAGGGTTGCATTATGGTCCTCCTTAGCCTATAAAAGGAGGAGCCTACACCTTGTATTTTGAAGTTTATTTGAGTATTGTTATGCTGCCCATTTTGTGCACTAGCTATACTTCTCCTAGAAATCTAGGCTATAAACTTCACTTCCTTCACCTTTCTTCATAGAGCTGGCCGAACCTCTCTAATTCATACTCATCATGCACCTTCAAAGCCATCACAACTCCTAGGAGGGCTTTGTTTCACTCACCCATTGCTTCCGCATCCATTTTACTACTTTGATTCAAGAAGAACACATGAAATGCCATCATTTGGTATCAGAGCCCAAGCACAAGCCCACATGCAAGCCCACCAAAGGGTAGATTTGGGCCAACCATAGAGTTATGGCCAAGAGGATCCAAGAAGACGTTCTTTTACATGTTCAAATGCCATAAACTCTAGTGTAGAGTAGACTTTAATTTCTTGTCAAAATTAGCATAGGAACTTTATTTGTAATTTTCTTAGAATTAATTTTGGCACCTAAAACACCAACCTAGGTAAACTTAGAGTTTCTAAAAAAACCTCTAAATTTACCAAGGCCGGTCTAGAAAGCCCATGGAGGGGGTGAACATAAAAAAACTAGACACACCCCTCCCCATGTGCTCATTTGTGCACCCATGTGCTTCACATTTACATTTCATTTGGCTAGCATTAGGGTTGCATTATGGTCCTCCTTAGCCTATAAAAGGAGGAGCCTACACCTTGTATTTTGAAGTTTATTTGAGTATTGTTATGCTGCCCATTTTGTGCACTAGCTATACTTCTCCTAGAAATCTAGGCTATAAACTTCACTTCCTTCACCTTTCTTCATAGAGCTGGCCGAACCTCTCTAATTCATACTCATCATGCACCTTCAAAGCCATCACAACTCCTAGGAGGGCTTTGTTTCACTCACCCATTGCTTCCGCATCCATTTTACTACTTTGATTCAAGAAGAACACATGAAATGCCATCATTTGGTATCAGAGCCCAAGCACAAGCCCACATGCAAGCCCACCAAAGGGTAGATTTGGGCCAACCATAGAGTTATGGCCAAGAGGATCCAAGAAGACGTTCTTTTACATGTTCAAATGCCATAAACTCTAGTGTAGAGTAGACTTTAATTTCTTGTCAAAATTAGCATAGGAACTTTATTTGTAATTTTCTTAGAATTAATTTTGGCACCTAAAACACCAACCTAGGTAAACTTAGAGTTTCTAAAAAAACCTCTAAATTTACCAAGGCCGGTCTAGAAAGCCCATGGAGGGGGTGAACATAAAAAAACTAGACACACCCCTCCCCATGTGCTCATTTGTGCACCCATGTGCTTCACATTTACATTTCATTTGGCTAGCATTAGGGTTGCATTATGGTCCTCCTTAGCCTATAAAAGGAGGAGCCTACACCTTGTATTTTGAAGTTTATTTGAGTATTGTTATGCTGCCCATTTTGTGCACTAGCTATACTTCTCCTAGAAATCTAGGCTATAAACTTCACTTCCTTCACCTTTCTTCATAGAGCTGGCCGAACCTCTCTAATTCATACTCATCATGCACCTTCAAAGCCATCACAACTCCTAGGAGGGCTTTGTTTCACTCACCCATTGCTTCCGCATCCATTTTACTACTTTGATTCAAGAAGAACACATGAAATGCCATCATTTGGTATCAGAGCCCAAGCACAAGCCCACATGCAAGCCCACCAAAGGGTAGATTTGGGCCAACCATAGAGTTATGGCCAAGAGGATCCAAGAAGACGTTCTTTTACATGTTCAAATGCCATAAACTCTAGTGTAGAGTAGACTTTAATTTCTTGTCAAAATTAGCATAGGAACTTTATTTGTAATTTTCTTAGAATTAATTTTGGCACCTAAAACACCAACCTAGGTAAACTTAGAGTTTCTAAAAAAACCTCTAAATTTACCAAGGCCGGTCTAGAAAGCCCATGGAGGGGGTGAACATAAAAAAACTAGACACACCCCTCCCCATGTGCTCATTTGTGCACCCATGTGCTTCACATTTACATTTCATTTGGCTAGCATTAGGGTTGCATTATGGTCCTCCTTAGCCTATAAAAGGAGGAGCCTACACCTTGTATTTTGAAGTTTATTTGAGTATTGTTATGCTGCCCATTTTGTGCACTAGCTATACTTCTCCTAGAAATCTAGGCTATAAACTTCACTTCCTTCACCTTTCTTCATAGAGCTGGCCGAACCTCTCTAATTCATACTCATCATGCACCTTCAAAGCCATCACAACTCCTAGGAGGGCTTTGTTTCACTCACCCATTGCTTCCGCATCCATTTTACTACTTTGATTCAAGAAGAACACATGAAATGCCATCATTTGGTATCATGAGCTTTTGGTTCTTCAAGATGAGTAGCTTGTCTTTTTAATTTCAGTTCTTCTTTATTTCATCTTTGTCATTTCAATTCCTTACTTGTCTTGCTGTTTTTATATTTTAATCTGTTCTTGGTGTGCTTTGTGGAAGATCCAACCCAAGCACTCTTGTTCATTTGATCTTGAACAAGTTCTTGTGCAATTTGTGATAGGATTCCATACACCTTTTGTGTTGCTATTTTTTTGTTTTAGGCTTTGAGTCTTTATTGCTTTCATTATTTTGCTTCATATTATGCTTTGAGTCTTTAAATTTCTGAATCTATACATTGTTTTGTCAAGTCATGTTCATCCATATTGTCATCAATTCTTAGTAGTCCTATTTTTTGGCTTGATTGTTTCTTGTTTTGGGTCTCTTTATATTGCTTTAATCTGCTGTTTTTTTTGATCCTTTGGTGCTTTTTATTTTTAGTTTGTGTTCATAATTGTGTCTTAGTTCATACACAATTTCCATTCTCACATTTCCATTGTGTTAATTTTGGTTATCTTGCTGTTTTCTTCCAGTTTTCCAGATTTCCCCTGTATCACCTCTCTGTTCTGGGCTGTTTTGTTTAACAAAATTTTTCTACCCATAGGAAAATTCTGAATTTCTGGAAAATGCAAGTTTAAGGTGTTATAGAAAAGACAAAAAAAGAATGAGGTCAAAAGAAGCAACAGAAAAAAATGATAAATCTCACAAAATCAGAGTGCGAATCTTGAGCGTTCCAGCTGGCCTAACTGCACACCAAATTTGCAAAAATTATTAAAAAAAAATGGTGCATGCGTTTTAGGTGATTCCAAAGCCAAAATTTAGCTAAGATCCTGAATTTTCTTGTATCCAAATTTCAGAAACAAATTTTACAATTACAGCTCAGCATAAATCGGGGAACAAAACTGTTTTCTGGCCCACAACATTTTCCAGTGGTGCTGTTTTTTTTATTTGGTCATCTAATCTAGTGCTTTTCTTTAGGAATTCCTTTTGTGTGCCAACTTTTATTGAGTACCTTTAATTGTTTGCTTTAATTCCTTGAATCTCTTTCTAAGTTGTCATATTATAAATCCTTTTGGTGGTACTGTTTTCTTTCAATTAAATTTGTTTCTTGCTTTTGTTTCTTGACCTCTCTTTTATGGGTGCTGGTAATTAATTCTCTCTTGGTGCTTATGTGCATGGAAATTGACTTGATTTAAGGCTAAGCCCTTGTGAATAGGTGCTGGAAATTGGAGAATTAAAGCCAACTTTCTAAGGAGGAGTCAAGCTAAGGCCGAAACAAGTTTCTTGAAACAAACACTACAAACACCTAGAAGATCAACAATCAAGACAACAAAGAAAGTGCACTAACCAAAAAGAGGAACAACAAAGGGAGTTTTCTTATCTCCTTTACAACTTGGATTATTGTTAATTACCTCTTTTAAATTACGTTTTAGACGGTGAGTGTGTCTTCGAGGGCTCAAAGTGTCCAAGAAGCCTCACCTAGGGCCGAATAGCATAGTTATTTTGCTTAGTAATTTGTTGCTTGTTTGTAATTGCTTTTCTTTTGCTTTCATAGATACGTTTTGCATGTTTAATTTTGTTTAAGTTTTGTAAAAAACCGTCTAGCTTTGTTAATTAGTTAGCATGCATTGTTGTCTTGCATTAAAATCTGATTTCTCAACTTAATTGTGTTCCAAGTGGTTTACTAAGAGAAAGCTTTGTGTGAAGACATTGAGGGATAGTTTTTGGCTAAGGCAAAGGCTTGGTATTTAAGTAGTCCACTGTGACTCACCTCCCTTACCTGGAAGACTACCTTCTTTGACTTCCCTAAATTTTTCTCAAGGTAAAATACTTCTACACACAAAGTTTTAGTCATGTCTTCTCACTCCTCTAAATCTCTTAAAAGTGAGGTGAAATCCTTGAAATCTCTTTTGAAGCAACTTACTAAGGATATTCAATCCATTTCATCTAAACAATTGGAGAATGAGATCAAAACTAATGAATTGACTAAAGCAAAGAATGAGAAGTCTCAATTTTCAAAAAAATTACATTCTCATGCATCTAGCTCTAAACATCATGATTATCTTGGGGAAGAAAGTCTTAGGAAAAATGAATATCATCAACAATTTCCTAGGAGAGCTAGGAAAGAGAGACAAGAAAACCTAACCAAGCATATCTCTCACACTCAAGCTAGAGAAATTCCATGTTTAGAATACCTTGGCAATGATCAATTAGCATCTCAATGTTTCAATGAAAGATCTATGATCTTAAGGGACAAAGATGAGAATAGTAGCCAAGAAAAAGAAGCTAGTGAGAGTGAAGAAAATGTAAAAATAGAAAAGCAAGAGAAAACCCTTGGAAAACAAAAGGCGTGGGAGAAGAGTGTTCCTTCCCACAAGGTCATTCAACAAGAAGGAAAAGTTGAAAATACATTTAAAAATATACCTCTTGTTGAACAACCTAGCCTTACCTTTTGTAAAGGAACACTTGCAAGCCTAGAAAAAAAAGAAGAATCCTTAAAAAAGGCTTGCATAGATAAAAATATAGTAGATTATTTTACATACATGCCAAGATATCACCAAGTGAAGGTCAAGTCATCTATAGGCATCTACAAAGACAATTTTTTATGTGAAGTAGTGCCTAAAGAAACTTGTCATGTCTTATTGAGACAACCTTTGCAAAGAATTGAAATTTCCATGAACAAAGGTTGTATCAACGAGACTACCTTCACACATAAAAGAGAAATTCTTCATGAAGGAGAACTCATGGGTCAAAATAGAGTTGATAAAACTCTAGAGCTTTTAAAAGGAAAATTATTGTCACCCATGAGAAAAGATGTTCAAAGACATTACCCTAGATACATTCCGTGTTTTAAAAATACATCTAAGGCGATGTCTCATGAACTCTATACTCCTTCACCTTTTGCAAATGATCCTTGGGAAGACATAAGCCTAAATTTCATATTAAATCTTCCTAGGACAACAAAAGGTTTTGATTCCATTGTCATAGACATGGATAAACTCTTCCTTAAAGAAGTGACAAGTCTTCATGATTTCTCTTCAAACTTAGTGTTGGATAGAGCTCCAAAATTTAAAAACCATCATTTGAGGATTCTCTTGGAAAAACTTGCAACTAAGTTGTCCTTTTCAAATTCTTATCATCCTCAAAAGAATGGTCAAAATAAAATTGAAAACATAGCTCTTGTTACTATGCCTAGAGAAATCATGAAAGCCAACCACAATTCTTGGGATGAGTATCCTTTTTCTATTGAGCATGCATACAATAGAGTAGTCCACAAGACTACTAATATTTCTACATTTGAAGTTGTATGTGAACATAGTCCTCTTTCTCTTTTTGTGTTGTTACCACTTCCTAAAGGAATTATGCCTAAGGAACAAGTAACCACTATTGAAAATTTTACAAAGCATGAGAGGATTAGAGAACACATGCAACCATCAAAAGAGAAATATTGTAAAAAGTTGCCAAAAACAAAAGAAAAACAAAAATGGCAACTTCATAAAATTGATTTGTATATAACTGCTTCAACTAACTCATTTGCTTTATTAGATAATTCCCCTAGGTGGACGTTTGATCCGGGAGGGCAAGCATAGTTGAAGAAGCAAGAGGCTGCTATCCGAGATCAAATCTCTAGATCTGAGGATAGATCTTCTCAAGGAGAAGGAGATGATGGACACCATCCAGCCACATCCATTCCCCTAGCCATGAAGAAGAATAAGCAATGGATTTGAGGACAAATCCTTTTCAAGAGGGAGGGGATGATGGAAGAGGCCCAAGCACAAGCCCACATGCAAGCCCACCAAAGGGTAGATTTGGGCCAACCATAGAGTTATGGCCAAGAGGATCCAAGAAGACGTTCTTTTACATGTTCAAATGCCATAAACTCTAGTGTAGAGTAGACTTTAATTTCTTGTCAAAATTAGCATAGGAACTTTATTTGTAATTTTCTTAGAATTAATTTTGGCACCTAAAACACCAACCTAGGTAAACTTAGAGTTTCTAAAAAAACCTCTAAATTTACCAAGGCCGGTCTAGAAAGCCCATGGAGGGGGTGAACATAAAAAAACTAGACACACCCCTCCCCATGTGCTCATTTGTGCACCCATGTGCTTCACATTTACATTTCATTTGGCTAGCATTAGGGTTGCATTATGGTCCTCCTTAGCCTATAAAAGGAGGAGCCTACACCTTGTATTTTGAAGTTTATTTGAGTATTGTTATGCTGCCCATTTTGTGCACTAGCTATACTTCTCCTAGAAATCTAGGCTATAAACTTCACTTCCTTCACCTTTCTTCATAGAGCTGGCCGAACCTCTCTAATTCATACTCATCATGCACCTTCAAAGCCATCACAACTCCTAGGAGGGCTTTGTTTCACTCACCCATTGCTTCCGCATCCATTTTACTACTTTGATTCAAGAAGAACACATGAAATGCCATCATTAAACCCCCCTCATGAGCTTCTCTAACAAGAGATAATCTAATAGAGCATCGAGGAACACAAAGACGTTTTCCTTTAAAAAGAAAGCCATCTTGTATAAAAAAGTCTTTGTGTCCTCCCTTAAGACACTCTTGATAGATGAGAGAAAAATCAAGGTCATCATGATAAAGTTCCTTAATGTGATCAAAACCAAGATATTGAGAGCTTAAAAGATTTAGCAAAGTGTATCTTCTAGAAAGAGCATCCGCCACAATATTTACTTTGCCTTGCTTGTGTTTGATCACATAAGGAAATTGCTCAATGAATTCCACCCACTTGGCATGCCTCTTGTTAAGTTTGTTTTGGCTTTTCAAATATTTAAGAGATTCATGATCACTATGTATCACAAACTCTTTGGGAAAAAGATAGTGTTGCCAAGTGAACAAAGCCCTAACAAGTGCATATAATTCTTTATCATAAGTGGAATAATTGAGATGACTTCCCTTCAATTTCTCACTAAAATAGGCTATGGGGTGGCCCTCTTGAAGGAGAACAGCCCCAATACCTATGCTTGAAGCATCACACTCAATCTCAAATGTCTTAGTGAAATTAGGAAGGGCCAAGATGGGAGCATTAGTCAATTTTTCTTTCAAAGTGTCAAAGGCATTTTGTTGTGCTTCTCCCCATTGAAAGACCACATCCTTTTTCACTATGTCATTGAGTGGTGCGGCAATGGTACCAAAGTTTGGGACAAATCTTCTATAAAAAGAAGCAAGTCCATGAAATCTTCGGACCTCATTCAAAGATTTCGGTGTAGGCCAATTTTGAATGGCCATCACCTTTGTTTTGTCCACATGGACCCCTTTGCAACTTACAACAAACCCTAGGAATTCTATATGATCAAGAGCAAACATACATTTAGCAAGATTAGCATACAAATGTTCCTTCCTAAGGGTTTCTAAAATTTGCCTAACATGCAACCTATGGTCATTCAAAGATAAGCTATAAATGAGAATGTCATCAAAGTAAACAACAACAAACTTACCAATGAATGGTCTAAGAACATGATGCATGAGGCGCATGAAGGTACTTGGTGCATTAGTTAGACCAAAAGGCATAACTAACCACTCATATAAACCAAAGTTGGTCTTAAAAGCCGTCTTCCATTCATCACCCGGTTTGATACGGATTTGATTGTAACCGCTTTTAAGATCAATCTTTGAAAAGATTTTTGAACCATGTAATTCATCCAACAAATCATCTAGTCTAGGTATGGGATGCCTATACTTAATTGTTATGTTATTGATGGCTCTACAATCCGAACACATTCGCCATGTGCCATCCTTTTTTGGCACTAAGATGATAGGCATAACACAAGGACTCGTGCTATCTTGCACCCACCCTTTCTCAATCAAAGCCTCAACTTGTTGGCGAATTTCCTTGGTTTCACTTGGATTGGTCCTATATGCTGGACGGTTTGGTAAAGAAGAGCCCGGTATCAAATCAATTTGGTGCTCAATCCCTCTCAAAGGTGGAAGTCCATTTGGAGGATCTTGAAACACATCTTGGAACTCTTCTACCAAATTTTCCAAGCAATGAGGACTATCAACAAGTGATTCTACTCTAAGAGTTCTAGGGATGGCTAAGAAAAGAGGATGATGAGCCACTATTTCCCTTTCAATGTCACGCCTAGACACAAGGAGTGTAGGCTTAGAACTCTTATCTTTTTTTATCTTTTTCACTCTCCCTTTTTTTCTTCATGATAACTTGGTCCTCATGGACTTCTCTTGGAGAGAGAGATTTTAAAGTAACCTTGTGACCATGGAATTCAAAAGATAGTTTGTTGGTAAAGCCATCTTCATTTGAAGTTGTATGTGAACATAGTCCTCTTGCCCTTTTCAAGTTTGATCCTGCCTGTTGACCGAAACGCTGGAGCCTTGCCTCGTCAAACCTGGATCGACTTTTGCGCCGTGTTAGCCTCCGTCCTTCACCGCGATCCACCTCAAGAACCTGCAAAAGACGAAACGGCGCCGCTGCGGCCGATCACGCTCCGACGCCCAAGTCAGCGACTGGACCACCAATTACTTAAGAGTAAAACTCAAGAACTCTGAGGAACCGTGACAAGTTCTCTCTCAGCGTACTCTCGTTCTCGCAATTGTAAAGAAGTAATCTAAACGCGTGCGTACCTCAGAAGTTCGTTGGAAACTCTTATATACCTGGACACTTTCTCTCTCCTGGCAGTTACACATCTGGACACGTGGCTCGCATCTAGCTGCACACATGCCATCATCTGGAGCATCCTTGACTTGGGCGCTACTTCTGACTCTTCTTTGGCTAAGTTACTTATCCATGGTATACTCAGTGCATAGTTGCCTTGGAGCGTGATCTCTTCTGGGTGGCGAGTTCGGGTGCCTTCGTACACACCTTCCCTGTGGTCTCGCCGGCCGCCTTCATGATCTGCCCTACCTGCTTCACCGTGTATGTTCAAGTGTGCTATCTCCCGAGCTCATCCTCTGGCCAACTGGGAAATGACCATCTGCCTTCATCTTCGGCGATGTCCTTGTTTCGGCGATCTCTAATCACTTGGTCGCCTGGGTTCGCATCTGGCGACTTCATCTTCAACCCGGTGGCCGCCGGTTCAGGTGTGCTGGAGATCGGAGCACGCCAACTTAATAACTGGCGACTACACGAGCCCCCCGACTTCCTTCCCTCGTGCCAGCCAGGTGTCCCATCAACACGCCTATACAATAGCTTGATGCCACGTCATCGCTTCCGACTACCAGGGCGGTACAAAGTTGTTACCACCTCCTAAAGGAATTATGCCTAAGGGAAAAGTAACTACTTTTGGAAATTTTAGAAAACATAAGAGGATTAGAGGACACATACAACCATCACAAGGGAGATATTGTGAGAAGTTGCCAAAAACAAAAGAAAAACAAAAATGGCAACTTCACACAATTAAATTTTCTCCAAATGCTCACTCTAACTCCTTTGCGTTGTTTCAAGATTCCCATAGATTGACATTTGATCCAGGAGGACACACCTTTACGAAGCAAGAGGCTACTATCCGAGATCAAGTCTGCAAATTTGAGGATAGATCTTCTCAAGAAGGAGGAGATGATGGACACCATCCAGCCACAACCATCCCCCTAAGAAGCAAAAGCATTGGATTTGAGGAAAAATCCTTTTCAAGAGGGAGGGGATGATGGAAGAGGGCCAAGCACAACCTTCCATGAAAGGCAAGAGCCAAGTCAAGAGCGTCTAAGACAAGCTAGGAGCGTCTAAGACCAAGCTAGGAGCATATAAGACAAGCTAGGAGCGTCTAGGACAAGAAGGCCAAGCTAGGAGCGTCTAGGACAAGCTAGGAGCGTCTATGACAAAGAAGACTTGAATCAAGCTATGAATGGGAGAGTGTCATTCTAGCACGTATTCCGTGAAGACCCATCAAGTGTAGTTTAGCTTTAATCGGGGTGTAAATAGCATAGCCATGTGGACAAATGTTTATTTTTCTGCACATTAGAATTAAGGATGAGTTAACCTTGATTAGCTAAAGGTTTCTAGAAACCTTCACTAATCAAGGGACGGTTTTGAGAAGCCATGTGCACCCATGTGCACCCATGTGCTCCATGTGCCCATGTGCCTCACATTTCCATTTCATTTGGCTTACATTTCATTTCCTCTTAGCTTAACATTTACGGCCTCCTTAGCCTATAAAAGGAGAAGCCTATCACTTGTATTTGCAAGATTAATGAGAGTAATGTTATGCTGCCAATTTAGTGCCATACATTGCCTTTGCTTAGTTTCTAGGACTTAATCTTCTCTTCACCATTTTACCAAGAGGGCTGGCCGAACCTCCCTTTTTCCATACACTTCATGCACCTTCAAGGTCACCACAACTCCTAGGAGGACCTTGCCCACTTTCTTCATAGCTTCCGCACCATATTCACAAACATCCAAGAAGAGCTCCATGAGAATGCCATCAGAAAAACTCCAGAAAAGATTAAATCAGTAAAAAAGTGAAAAATGAAAAAAAACATGAGAAGAGACGAACAGAAGAAGGAAAAGATCACCTTGGTGGTTGAACATATGATGGATATGAACGAAAATCCATTTCACTTCCACTACTGGTTGCTGCAGAAACTAAAATGTAGATGAATATCATTTTTATGCTGTCAAAAGTAACAAAAAAACACAGAATCAACCATGTGAACAACAAAGAAGCAAAGAAACAGTAGAAACATGAAAAAAACGAAACTTTGATGAGAAAAACCAAAAAAAAATTCATTTTTATGCTGTGGAACAAAGAAATTGTAAATGAGATGAATAGAATCTACATAACGGAAACAATAATCACCTCGAGAAGGAGAAGGCAAAAATGAAGAACCATACAGGAAACCTAGAGAAGAAGAAACCAAAAGGCAACGGAAAAGAAAGAGAAACCGGGAAAGTTGAGTAATAGGAGAGAGAAACACTGAAAGTGTATATAAAGAAAGGGAGTATTTAAAGAAATAAGATTTTGCACACGTGTAAGTCATACAGTCACTCCCAAAATGAGTTTCAGCTTGCTATTTTTAATTAAAATTTCAAATTTTTTCGTTTTGAATTTTTTTTAGAACTTACCCTGGGAGTGCCTTCTATTTGTATTATTTATAGATTTAAGTTGCAGCATATAAAGTTATATAGACTTAATATTGTATATATAAGTTTTGGGTACATTTCCATGGTTACTTGGTCATGAAAAAACGACTTCTTGACTTTGATTATTTTAAAAGTGATTTTACAGAAAGAGCAGTGGCTTTTCAAGAGGTGTGTCAAAGTATAGGGGTGTTGCAAGGTGGATATTTCTGATCAATACGCACAAATTGAGTTTTGAATTGTTGCTTGTGAAGATGAATCACTAATGATCAGTGGTAAATGTTTTGCAGGCACACTAGTGCAAAAAGATTAAAAGAATACTCCTTATTAAGTGCGGGTTTGCGCTTAAACGCATTTGTAAAAAACGCGGTGGCAATTTTGAAATTAATTTGATTTACAAATGCAGTTCTAGAGTAAAACTGCATTTGTAAATCAATGCCAATGATTTACAAATGCGGTTTTACTCTAGAACCGCATTTGTAAATGCTTTTTACCTTAAAAATTTGAAGCGCGCCACTCCAGTTTCACACTTTCACTTTCTTCTCCGCTCTGGCCTTCGTTTTCACTGTTCTTGCGCTCGCGTCTTCTCTGCATTTTCGTTCCTTTTCGCCATTGTATGTTTCGCGAATCTCTTCATTGGCATTTTCGTTCCTTACTAGTTTTCGTTGGCGCATTGGCATTTTAGGTTACTGTTCCATTGGAATTGCTCCTTCATATTTGGTCTTCGCTGGTCTGTCGCTGCTCCGCCACCGCCACCGCTTCCGCCGCGCCGTTGTCGCATGCCTCTGCCACTCCGATCACCAGCAACCTTGGTTCACGGAAAGGTTGGTGTTCTATTTAAAAATTTTTGAATTTTTATTTAATATTTTGAATTTATATATTTGTGTATTATAATTTATATATTATTATATATAAATTTGTATTATATAATTTGTATTTTCTTAAATTTATATTATATATTTAGTTGTTAATTACGTTTTAATAAAAGTTTTATGTTATGTTAGTTGTTACTTTTAGAATAGAATTATCGTGTTTGGATTGAGTCCGGGGGTGTTCGACCCTCGACAAATGTGTGAGATAGAATACTAATTATTAGAAAATCCTAACTATTCCAGAATATATAATGGATTGAGGTTGGATTAATGTTGTTCGTATAAGTGATGAGTACGAAAGGGGAGTAGAAGAATTTATACAATTTGCGCAGCGTAACGCGATTATTAGTGGTCATGATGGAGCAAAGATCAGGTGTTCGTGCGTTAACTGTTTGAATGGAAGGATACTGGATGTGAATATCATGAGGGAACACCTGCTATGTGATGGGTTTCTTCGATCTTATACAACTTGGACATGGCATGGTGAATTATTAAATTTACCACGTGTTTCCGTAACTGAAGAATATGTGGGTTCTACCATGGATGAAGTAGTACACGATGATGGAGATGATGATCGATTGGAGGACATGATTCGTGATGTGGGAGCTGAGTGTTTTGCAAAAGCGCATGGATATGGAAGTATGTCAAGAGATGCAGAGACTCCTTTGTATCCTGGATCAACTAACTTCACACGGTTGTCTGCGGTGTTAAGATTGATGACTTTGAAGGCAATAAACGGATGGACTGATAAAAGCTTCACGAAATTGCTCCAGCTATTGAAGGATATGCTTCCAGAGGGAAATACTCTACCTAATCGTAATTACGAGGCCAAAAAGATTCTTTGTCCAATGGGTATGGAGTACAAAAAGATACATGCATGTCCTAATGATTGTATATTATACCGGAAAGATTTTGAATTGTTGAAAAGTTGTCCGAGGTGTGGGTTATCACGTTATAAGTTGAAACAAAAAGATGATGATTCTATTGATGAGATGGAAAAGCATGGACCCCCAATGAAGGTTATGTGGTATCCTCCCATCATTCCATGGATGAAGCGTTTGTTTGCTATCCCAGACGATGCTAAGAATCTTAGATGGCATACAGATGAGAGGAAATGCGATGGCATGTACCGACATCCAACTGATTCTATTCAGTGGAAGAAATTTGATGATGACTTTCCAGAGTTTGGTAAAGAATCAAGAAATATCCGACTTGGTTTAGCTACAGAAGGAATGAATCCGTTTGGTAATATGAGTACAAATCACAGTTCATGGCCTGTATTACTAGTTATTTACAACTTACCTCCTGGATTGTGCATGAAGCTAAAATACATGATGTTGTCTATGATGATATCCGGTCCAAAACAGCCAGGGAATGATATTGATGTTTATCTAAGTCCCCTAATTGAAGATTTGAAGTTAATGTGGGACCAAGGTGTTGAAGTATTTGACGGATTTGCTAATGAAACTTTCAAGCTTCATGCCATGTTATTTTGCACCATCAATGACTTTTCGGCATATGGTAACTTATCAGGTTATAGTGTTAAGGGTCACAAAGTGTGTCCAATATGCGAAGAAGACACTACTTCTCAACAATTGAAACATGAAAGGAAAACAGTATATCTTCGGCATCAGAGGTTTCTTAGAAGTCATCATCCTTACCGGAGGTTGAAAAAAGCCTTTAATGGACACCAAGAGGGTAGTGGTCCACCAACTCCATTAATCGGTGTTGAGGTTTACAAAAAGGTAAATAACATAGACCACACCTTCGGTAAGTAAAAAAAAAAGTCATCTGTGACAAATATTTGGAAGAAGAAATCAATCTTCTTTGATCTTCCGTACTGGTCGAGGTTAGAAGTCAGAAATTGTAATGCATGTTGAGAAGAATGTGTGTGATAGCTTAATTGGTACACTTCTTAACATTAACGGGAAGACGAAGGATGGTCTAAACGCTCGTTTAGATTTGATTGAGATGAACATACGCGGCGAGTTGGCACCCATAGAAATGGGTAAGCGTACATATTTGCCCCCAGCCTGTTACACAATGTCAAAAGATGAAAAAATTAGTTTTTGTCAATGTCTAAAAGGTGTGAAAGTGCCACAAGGACATTCCTCAAATGTGAAGAGCCTAGTGTCAATGCAAGATTTGAAGTTAATTGGGTTGAAGTCTCATGATTGTCACATCTTGATGCAACAGTTGTTGCCGGTAGCTATCCGTGGGATCTTACCAAAAAATGTTAGACATACCATAACCCGTTTGTGCTCATTCTTCTCTTCCATCTGTTGTAAAGTCATTGATCCCTCAAAACTAGATGAACTTCAAAATGAAATTGTTGTTATCTTGTGTGAATTGGAGATGTTTTTTCCTCCGTCTGTTTTTGACATCATGGTTCATCTAGTGGTACATCTGGTAAGAGAGGTTAGATTGTGTGAACCAGTGTACTTAAGATGGATGTATCCTGTTGAGCAGTATATGAAAATTTTGAAAGGTTATGTGAAAAATCATTATCGTCCAGAGACTTCAATGATTGAAAGGTACATAGCTGAAGAAAGTATTGAATTTTGTTCAGAGTACATGACAAAAGCAAATCCAATAGGTGTTCTAGCTAATTCATGGCACCACAGGCGTTCTACAAGTAAATGTTTACGTGGTGTGAATATTGTAAGCAAATCTCGATCAGAAAAGTCTTGCAAGCACATTTGTACATATTGAATAACATAGATGAAGTTGTACCTTACATAGAAGCTCATAAAGCCATTGTGAAGGCAAATAACCCAAGACAAGTAGAGAAATGGGTCTTGATGGAACATAATAGAACTTTCATGCCTTGGTTTAAAGACGAGGTGTTCAAGGATTCAACGGCATCAGAGACCTTTACCTGGTTGGCTGCTGGATTGAAGTTTGGTGTCATCTCATGTACAGCGTACGAAGTGAATAATTGTATATTTTACACGAAGTCCATGGATGAAAAGAGTACAATTCAAAATTCTGGTGTTACTCTTGAAGCCGAGTCAATGCAGTTTTCGACTTCGAAAGATACAAATTCAGTACTTGGATCAATGGCATACTATGGGTTTATAGAAGAGATATGGGAGATTGACTACACTAAGTTTTCCGTTCCAGTTTTCAAGTGTAAATGGGTTGACAATAAAAGTGGGGTTAAAATTGATGATTCAGGATTCACACTAGTGGACTTTCGAAAGATAGGGTATCGAGATGAGCCATTTATAATGGTTCAACAAGCATCTCAAGTTTTCTACGTGAAAGCAGAACATTGGTATGTCGTTTTACACGACAAAAAACAAGGGGAGACCATAGATGATATTGAAAATGGTGACCCCTGTTCATTCACACCAAAGATAATTAATAAAGATGACGATGTAGTTGATGATGTACATGCAACCCGTAAAGACCACAGTGAAGGAATTTACATATGAACTTTCAACCCTCATGCAACCTGTAAATAAGCATTTTAGATTTAGATTTTTATGTATTATTTTTATAAGATTTTAATTCGATGTAGATTAACTAATGTTTGTTACCTAATTTTTTTAACAGAGACATGGATGACGATCAGACCCCACTCAAACCTCGATCCGGACGAGGCAGCAGAGGACCTACTAGATTGAAGCGTCTAGCATTGAGACGTGCTGCTGGTGAGAAGACACGTGTTGACATTGACGTCAACACTGGAATGGCTTTTGGTCCTAAGGCAAATGAGTTTATGAGCTATCTTGGAGTTGTTTCTCGTGAGAGGCTCTCCATTCTGATTAATTCATGGGATGAGGTGTCAGAGGTCGACCAGAACATGATCTGGGAGGATGTTCTGGTAAGCTTTACATTTTGATATAATGCTTTTTAATATTCATTGATTAATTTTAATTTGCTGATGTTATTTTGCAGGCAAACTTTGAAATTCCTGATGTGGAACCGCTTCGATGAAAGATTATATCCAATATCGGACTCAAATTTCGTACCTTTAAGTCAAGACTGACTTCGAGATACATTTTTGGCGACCTTAAAGACGAAAATCCATGTTTAAAGTACAAACATATTGATGAAGAGACATGGCGTCTTTTTAAAGATAGCCGTCAAAATGAGGCTTGGATGGTAAGTGAAGTAACTTAACTTTTTTTGTTTATATAACATTAATAAGTTTATCTTATTTACTTCAGTTTGTTTATTTCAATTATGACAGGATCGTCGGAAGAAAGCTCAAGAGATAGCTTTGAAGAATCTTACCCCGCACGTTATGTCTCGTTCGGGGTATCGAAAACTTGAGCAAGCACTGATGATGGAAAAGGAGAAATCTAAACAGGGGACGTTGTTTGAGAATGTGGAAACAGGGGTCACTTCTCCTCCATCACCACCTTTTCGCCATCTAAAATGGAAGAGGGCCCGAATTAAAAAGTCGGGTGCACCAAGTTCTGAGCAATCCGGGGTTATCATCGAAAAAATTGTAAGTTATTTTTGTTATTTTCATTTATTTTCAAGCATTAATATAATATGATTTTTGTGTACTCTTGCAGGATTCCTTGGAATCCGACGGTAAATTTGTTGCTGAAGGTCATCACGATATCCTGGTTGAAGCAATTGGACGACCTGAGCACTCTGGTCGTGTCCGTGCAGCTAGACAAGGGGTTGGAATTAAACTATATTTTGGAGTTTCAGAACGACAGTCATCCTCCTCCTCCAAAGAGAACGAAACTCAAATGAAGACTAAGATACGTGAAGAGTTAATGGAGGAGATGAGAAAGGAGACTGATTTGATGTGGCTAGAGATGAAAAAGGAGAATGATCGAATGCGACAAGAGTTTCTATCGCAACAAGTTTGCGCTGAGCCGATTGAACCCCTTGTTAGTCCCACTCCCAAGAGCACAAAGGGGAGTTGTGCGGCTCCTCCAACATTAGGGGATGATATCAATGGGCAGACGGAGGATTGTGAGCTACTGGTAGTGGGCGGCAAACTTCCTCGGGTGGTGGCCCTTGGAAAAGTCTATCAAAACGCCACCACCTTACATAACGTTCCTCTCTCCCCTGATGTGGCGAAGGTAACAGTTGAAAAAGTACGATTTCCTGATGCTCGTGTTCCACTACCTTCAGATGAGGTAACCATTGTGGCCGATGCATTTCAGACATTCGTTGCCTGGCCCAGAGAGCTCATTCGATCTATGCCCAAACCTCATGTAATAATTTCATTTCATTATATTATTTTTTATTTATATTTATATATTACATATAATTTAATACAAATGTTGTTTATCTTGTAGAAACCTTTTCGGCCACCTAGTCCGGAAAAGAAGCGTGAGATTCTAGTTGACGATCCTATAGCTTCCTTACGTCTCATTGCTAGTCAGATTGGCTATTAACCTTTTCCAGTTCCGTGGGATGATACATTTTTTAAAATAAACACTGAACTGCCACTGTTGATGTACACCACAGATTTATCAGAATTTATATATGGGAATCAGGAGCTCAATATAAGTATAATTCAATTTTTTATGATGTAAGTATCTTTACCTATTATTCAATTTACTTTATGTTAAATTATTATTGATTATGCTTTAACTAAAAACATGTAGGTTTTTGCATAGAGTCTGTATCACTGAGGGGAAGGAAAATATGTATGGATTCTTAGATCCTGCATATACTAATCCCGTTGGACCAAACTCATCTGATACTCAAGCATACATCACTAACACCCTGGAAAAAGAGGGAAAACAAATTTATTTATGCCCTTATATTAATGAGTAAGTTTAATTATATGTCATCAATTATTATTATTTCATGTTTTAAATATTTACTAACTCTTTTCATGGATGATATAGGCATCATTGGCAGTTACTTGTCTTATCAATAGTTGATAAGACTACTGTGTGGTTCTGTTCCCTACACAAGAAGATTCCCACAAAATTTAAGGATATCATTGATACGTAAGTACATTATAAACTTAACTTTGTATATGTTACTAATTAACCATCTACTAACGAGGTTTTTTGTATTAACCAGTTCATGGTGTGGATATAACATCCTAAAAGGTCGATCCAGTTCAAATAATTTGAACTGGATAAGAATAAAGGTTTGTAATTTTTTTCTTTCTCTATTATCATTGTTTATCAATATACTAACATATTACTTTTTATTGAATTATAGTGTAATAAACAACCAGGAAGCTATGAGTGTGGCTATTACATTATGCAATGGATGATTACCATTATAAGACTAGGTGTTAAAACTGGTTGGAAAGAGGTACTATATGTTAAATCATTTTTGTAATTCTTGAACATATATATATATATCTAAAAACTAATTTATGTCAACTATATTTTGCAATGCAGTTATTCACAGAAGAAACACCAATGAATTCGGAAGGCATTTCATATGTTAGAGAATCTTGGTCCACATATTTCATAAATTTTTATAACTCTAGCATAGGTAATCAATAATGGTTTTATTATATGTAATTTGATTACTTGTAAATGTACATTTTGATGCTCTCAAATTTATATCTATATTTCTGTATTTGTCTGGCTGGGTTTGATCATTATGCAGGTTAATTTATATGGTTTAGGGACAATACAGACTGCACTTTAAAAAAAAAACACTATTTACAAATGCGGTTATTTACCAAAGCCGCATTTGTAAATAAAAAAAATAAGATTTACAAATGCGGCTATTACCAAAGCCGCATTTGTAAATGTGATTTACGAATGCGGTTGTTACCAGAGCCGCATTCGTAAATCTTAAACCTCTAAACCCTAAACCCGCATTCAGAAGAAGATAAAAATGCGGTTATTTTAAATAACCGCATTTGTAAATCTAATTTACAAATGCGGTTCTATGGCTGCATTTGTATCTCTCTGATTTACGAATGCGTGCTGATCAAATGCGGTTCTATAGCCGCATTTGTAAATGTAAAATAGCCGCATTTATTTTACATTTCTGCACTAGTGGCACCACCACAATGGTATACGGGAATCAAGAATAGGAAGGGTTTTTGGAAACAAATATCTCTATCTTGGCACATACGGTAAGTTAAATCTCCACAAGCACAAACACACACAAAGCAAAGATACAGTTAGGCTTCTTTCATTCATTAGCCTCTGAATAGCATATTTTGTTGACGAACAAAGGCACCCTAGAGGAAGCGGCATGAGCTTATGACTTAGCAGCCATTGAGTACAGAGGGATTACTGCTGTAACAAACTTTGATTTGAGCACTTACATAAAATGGTTAAAGCCTGGAGGAGGAAGCACTTAGTGTAAATACTCAAGCTACTTGTAACACTAAAAGGGAAGGAGAGTCTTATATTCATTCTTACTATTGAGGGATAAAATTGAGAGAAAGCGTTATTATGCTTATTCATGCTTTTTACATTAATTTGTCTGTCTACTTAGTTAAACTCTTGCTATTTTTCTTTTGTTTTAAGTAGTGAATTATCAATGTATTTTGACGGTGATTTATAGCAATCATAGAGAGGAAGATATTTCAAAAGCAGTTCTATACAGAAGTGACACATACAATTTATGCTTCTGGGGATGTCACAAAAATGGCCAATTGCAGGAAAAGAGCAGTAAAAGAGAGAGCCAAAAACAAGAATCGTGAATACAGAGAAGTTTAGAGAAAGAGTGAGGAGAAGCTTTGAGAGAGAAAAAAAATGAGAGAAAAAGGATTTCATTAATTGATTAATGAAAAATGTACAGTGCATTGTGTTATGCAGAAGGTAAAACAATATAGGCACATCGTAAGAGCCCAAAGAGCCACAAAGGGCCCAAAAACCGAAAAAAAAAATAAATAATGGTTGCAGTAACAGAAAAATATTATAATACAAATACAATAATAGAAAGATATTTTAACAGTTATTATAGAATGGCACGTGAAGCCAAATCATGATCTCCCTCCTTTACAACGCGTGGGAATTGAGTTAAATGTGGAAAAATCATTGGATCTAGTAACTTGGTATGGAAGAGGACCATTTGAGTGTTATGCGAATCGAAAAGCTGCAGCCCAAGTTGTAGTCTATGAACATAATGTTGGTGAGTTGCATGTTCCTTATATTTTTCCTGGGGAATCTTCTGGCAGGGTAGATGTTAGGTGGGCAACATTCAGAAACAAAAATGGTTTTGGAATATATGCTTCTAGGTTTGGTAGCTCTCCACCCATTTAAATGAGTGCAAGCTACTATACACCTCAGAACTTGCCCGTGGCACACACAATGAAGAGCTTATTGAAGATAGCATTGAGGTTCATTGGATCACAAGCATATGGGATTAGGTGGAGATGATAGGTTGTCGCCATGTGTCCACAATCATTATTTGATTCCTCCTGCGTCATATTCATTCTCTGTTAGATTGTGTACTGTAACTCCAGCCACTTCTGGGTATGACATCTATAAATCCAAGCTTCAAAATTCTAGAATTCTTGGATCACATTACTCTATTCTATCCAAGAATAAACATGTAGAATAAGACAGAAGACTGGTATGTTTACAAAGAACTACTTCAAAGTTGTTGATGTAAAGAAACATTCTCATGCAATCATTTTAGTTGGAAGCTTGATTTAATAATGTGGAAGGTGAATATAATCTTGATTTAATGATGATGTGTAAATCAACATGTACAAGTGAACGCTTTTTTTTTAAGTTGCTTTAGTTTTTTAGATTACTGGAATACTGTAAATGAAAGATATTTGCGCATTAGTTAAATTTGTAGGCAACTTATAAGTATGATAGTATTAATTTCTTATTAGATCAGTTGTAAATTAATGTGTCATATCATAAACACTAAAAAGTATGAGATTAAGATATAAATAATAAATGTTACTTTTTAGAATAAAAATGAATAAATTATTTTAAAAATTGTGCACTTTAGGCATAGTTTATTTTCGAAAAAAATATTTAATTTTTGTTTAGATATATTTTAAGGAAGATTATATTTTTAGAGATCGTTGGAAGTTAAGGAAGTTCAGAAATTACTTAAAGTAATGGGGTTCAAATATCATTGAAAATAATGGGAGTTTGGAAATCGCTGGGAAATAACAGGGGTTTGGAAACCATCGGGAATAATGGGGGTTTGGAAATCGTCGGGAAATAATTGTCATTACAGGAGTTAGTAAAAATCGCCGATAATCTTTTAGCGACGTTGAATCTTCCAGAGGAAAAACAAACTGCGGATAACGTACTTAGTGAAAGTTAAAACCGTCGATTATGCTAAAATTAATTTCCGTTAAAAATTATTTTTCTTGAGGTAATATATGGAATATTTGATGAAACATGTTATGCATTATGTTTGTTATAAGATGATACAAAATTATTGACACAATATTATATTTTTTAAGATATTAGGGCAATGAATAGAGTAATATATTAAATCTTCAATAAAGCATGTTATATGTTTGGTTTCTTATAAGATGATCAAGAATTTATTGATGCTCATTGTTTACTCAAGTTGGAAGGCAGGTTGTAAGTCATAATTTTAAAATCATGCTTATCTTTTGTAGCTAGCATGGAATTTTGCTTATTGTCACAAGCCTTGATTCTATGTTTTGAAAGCCAGATTCCTTATATCTAAGTATCCAAAAATTCTAATTTTTCATTTTTTGTCACATATAAGAAACTTATATGGTGTCATCCTTAAAAATATTACTTGGATAGTCGAATTTGGTTTCGATATTAATTTCTAGAATGATCTCTCGTGTTCTTCTATATGTTTTTCTCTTATTGTGGTGGTTCCTTTTAATGAACAAGTAAAACTTTGTGCAAATGTTGCCTTGGCTTGGTCTAGTTCTTCTTAGTAAGTCTCTTATCCCTTATCTATCTTTCCGGAAATTCAGAATTTAAATAATGTGGTATTTTTTTGTGTGGAAGGAACGTCCCTAATTGGATGCCAGAGGATTCAGGTATTCATAATCACAAAGTTGTTTGATGTTTTTTTCTCTCATATTGGGGTTTCATATGATTGGGAACTAATATTTGGTCTTCTTCTATTCCATCGATCAAGACCCTATTTCTTTAGAAAAGTTTACAAAATAGATTTCCCAGTAATAAAGAGGTGCAGTAGAGAGGTGTGAATATTTGTTCTATATGTTTGCTATGTAATAATCATGAAGAGTCTCTATCTTATCTTTTTTTTTTTGGATGTTCTGTTTCTTGGTAGGTTTGATCTTGGCTTCAACAAGAGATTCCAGCAGTGGCTTTTTCTTCTCCTGAGAATTTATTATATTAGATTAAATCCCCTACCACCATTGGAATTCCTTACTGAAGCCAAGATCAAACATGCTAAGAAACAGGACATAAAAAAAAAGGATAAGAAAGAGACTCCTCATGATTATTACGTCTCCTGAGAATTTAATATATATTAAATCCTTGAAAATTCCATTAATTAAGCTTATTAGACTTGCGACTATTACTTTCTCAGTCTGGATGACTTGGAGGATGAGAAATCACCTCAAGTTTTAGCAAGAAGTTATAACACTCATATGGCTATTGAAACAATAAAGAACTATGTTAGAATTTCTGGAAACTCCTCTAAGTAATCTATGAACAATGAAATATTTGATTTTTCTATTTTTAATTTTTTTTGTAATTAACAAGAGGCTAACGAAAATCTTAAACATCTCCAGGTTGTTTGGAGTTTTGCTCTAAGGTTATTGAATTAAAGTCAATACAATGTTGTCAAGGGTTCTTCGGGTCTTGTTGCTTGTGCTGAAATTTTAAAGGCAATATGGAAAAGTTTGTTGATGGGTTTTCTTCCTTCTTCGGTGTTCAATCGTATATTTTTGTTGAATTCATGGAAGCTATCATTGTTATTGAACAAGCTCAATAAGTTGGATATTATCGATTATGGATGGAAAGGGACTCTACCGTGGTATGCCTTGCTTTCTCTTCTATGCAGTTACATCTTGTTTCTTGAAGTATAAGTAGTAGATAGAATAAATGTTTTGTCTTTCTATAAAAGGATTGAGTTTAGAGTTTCACATATTTTTAGGAAGTGTAATCAATGTGTGAATAAGTTTGCCTCTATAAGTTTCACATATTCTAAATATTTTAATCACTATATATTTTTAAAACATTATCATTCTTAAATTATTAATTATATTAATCCAAATACTTATTTATAATTTTATCTTGTATCATCTTCTTTATTGTAATTTATTTAATAAATTTATAATGTAAGAGTTATCCTATATGTCTAGACTTACTCTTAGAGTAAAATAGTCCACAGTTTCAACATATTATTTGATGCCAAAACCAACTACAAGTGACAAAAATGAGCTAGATCACTATCCATTCATGGTTCAGTCTAGGCCACAAATTCAACACAACCTATCCTTTTGCGGAATCCAGCTAGTTAGAAACTGCCAT
Organism: Phaseolus vulgaris; assembly: GCF_000499845.2. Taxonomy (NCBI): domain Eukaryota; kingdom Viridiplantae; phylum Streptophyta; class Magnoliopsida; order Fabales; family Fabaceae; genus Phaseolus; species Phaseolus vulgaris. Next base: position 30,325,450 of record NC_023752.2, on the reverse strand, counting down.
ATCTTGTCATTTTAACTTGAACATCTTCTCTTTCCATGATGGGAATTTCGTTTGAAGAAAATGAATTCAAAGGACTCAAAGTTGGGTTGCAGTTTTATCCTGCTCAATTTATTTTTCATCAGTTGTATTGCAACGGATAATCTCCCTTGTCCTCCAAAATCCACTATTCCACCTTCCACTGCACCGCAGAAATGCCCCATCAATACGCTAAAGTTTGGTGTTTGTGGAAGTTGGTTAGGATTGGTAAAAGAAGTAATTGGGAGTAAACCAAGCGAAAAGTGCTGCACCGTGGTGAAAGGTCTCGCTGATCTTGAAGCGGCACTGTGTTTGTGCACTGCTATTAAAGCCAATGTGATGGGATCTGTGAAGCTCAAAGTTCCTGTCGCTCTTACTTTGCTCATCAATGCTTGTGGGAAGAAGGTTCCATCTGGATTTGTCTGTGCTTAGAATTTACAAATCATGTGTCTGTCTTTTAAGTATCTGTTGCTTTCAGTTTAACTAAAATTGCTGCTTACACTTTTATTTGGGGATACTCAACTTCACAAGGCTGTCTTTGAGCATCTTCAACACAGTATTCAACTCATTAGTTTCCCTCAAATTAATGTTATCATTGTAAGAACCATGAACGGATAGTGAATAAATTCTTGAGTATAAGAATTTTTAAAAATTCAGGAGCATTTCTTTTTAAAAAATAGAAGGATGGATATAAGTCTTGTTTAACGACGCATCATTAAAGTAAAAATAGCGTACTTTCATGAATAATTTTACCGTTTTTTAAAAAATAGTTAATGAAAAAGACGTCATATTGCATGATTTTTTTCTGAAGATTTTAACAACTCTAACTGGTACAATTTTTTTAAAGAATTTCTAATTATTATAATTTTCTTTTAATTTAAAAAAGTCTTACCATGTGGGGCTATGACTTCTATTTTTTAAAAATGTTTAATAACTTTTCCTTTATCTATTATGATAATTCTTTTAATTTCATTTCATTAGTTTGAATGTAATTCATGTAATCTATTTTTTTAAAATAAGTCCATGTTAATTTAACTTTCAAAGAGAACGTGCATATTTGTTACTCATCCCACATATTATTATTGTACTCTCTTCCAATCAATTTGATGGAAGGTCATCAATTTTACTTAAGGGACTACAACATTGACTCATTTTTACATCTTCAAATATAGTGAGATCAAATTGAAAAGTCATCATAATATTGTACTATAAACGTTATTAAACCATTTTAAAATGTTGAAAAAAAAAATTCAAGTTTTTTTTAAATGGTAATAAGTTTATATGTCATAATACAAATTTTAGGTTGATTTGATTTAGTTTTACTTGTGTAAGTTAAAAGTAATAAAATATATTTCAATATGAAATAAGTTAATGAATAAAAATATTTAATGGATTTTTTAATTAAGGTATAGTTTTTTGTTCTCATGGAAATTAAAAAAGAAAAAAAAACTGAAAATAAGTGTATTCAATTTAAAGCTGAGATGTTAAATTGCATAATGATACCTAACATGAAAGTTTTTATAAAAAAAAAAGTGTACTCAATTTAAAGTAATTGTAGTATTACAATATATTACTTTCTTATGTGGAGAATCATCACCATGATGACCTTACATTAAAAAACGGATTTATTTATGAAATAAATTTGTAGGTAGATCAGCATTATCTATTGATTATTTACGAAATAAATTTATAGGTAGATCAACATTATTTATTGATTATTTACGAAAAAAATTTGTAGGTAGTGTAGACGTAGGTAACTTACCTATTGATTATGAGTTTGTGGGTAATAACAACCCGTAGGTAATATCCTCAAACAACAATCTGTAGGTAATATCCACAAATAATAGTCCGTAAGTAATACCCACCAACTGCTAAAATCTACACACGGTATCCATCAACTTTATTCCATGGGTAAATCCGTAGGTAATCCTACATGTATCAAAATGTCAGTTCATGCGTTTAAATGAATGCCTTTCTTACACCTGTATAATATTCAACATATCCAACATACATCTAACATATGAAATAATAAAAAATATACTATTGAAACAATCTATTACCAAACACAATACACCTAACATAAAATTAAATGTGTTCAGATTGTTGTTTAAAGGCACTTCATCAATTAGGTGGAAGGAAAGGAAGAACGATACTAACCGATGATTTCATTTGTTAAGTGAGTCTCTCATCTTATTTCTTATAATTTTAGTCTTGTTCCTCTAGTCGCAAAAATGGTTGTGAATCATGAGAGAAACTCAAAGGTTCATGATAGGTGAGAGTCGGGTCTCCAACCCCGCAGTGATGGAGTGTAATGGAAGTTTAAACCGAATGGAATGAGTGAAGAATGGTCGCGAAAGAATATTGAAAGGAGAAGGATGAAGAACGATGTTGGACAAGGCTAGCTTCTTCTAAGAACCCTAGGTTAGGGTTGATGAACCCTAAAAAGAGTAAAAATGAGATATTGAGAGAGTGTTGGAACTCAAATTCAGTAGAGTTTCTTTATGTTGATCAAGAGTGATCAAGTGCTTTGAAGAATCCAAATCTAAGATGTTTGATGCAAGGTTGGTGTTGCTGCTGCGTTTTGGGAGGGATCTGGGTATAATAGAATGTGATCCACTCCTTTGTTGAATCTAAAACTGATATGATTTAACCTTTTAGAAAATAAAGTGTTTTTTCCAACTAAGTGAAAAACAACCTGTTGTTTTGTCGAATCAACCGGTTGTTTTACTCTTAGGAGTTTTGAAAAGGTTGAAAACTGTTTTAGTTTGGTTGACTTAATTGTCAAACCAAACACTCGGTTGTTTTGTGGTTTCAACAGATTGTTTCTTTGAAAATCCTAACAGAATTCTGTTTTGGTTGTTAAATGTGCTTTAAATGATTTTCAACTGAATACGCTCCTTCATTAATTACTTTGAACAATCTTTGGAAAATGGAAATGGTTTGTTTATGTTTTCAAACAAAGAAAGAGAAATAAATTTTGAATTTTTCAGTTGTGAAGAAGTTGATTCTAAGATTTGAACATTCACATCAAACTTTGGGTTTTTCAAAGAGAGTGGAATAGGATTGCAATTGTATTCATTTCAGTTTGTACTGTGAACAAGTGTAATCCCTTCTCAACCTACTGTATTTCTGGTGTTGTGTTGCCAATAAGTGTTGTGTTCTCTTGGGGTGGTCAAGATCAATACTCTTGGTGTGTTTTGCCAAAGGGAGTGTGTTTCTTAAAGGGTTCTAGGTCACTACTTTGGTGGTTTTTGTGTTGTAATTTGGTTTGATTACTTAGTGGATTACCCAGTGGTTTTCTATGGCTGAAAAACTACCTTTTGGGGAGGGTGCCTCAATTAACAGGCCACCTTTGTTTTGTGGATTGAATTATCAGTTTTGGAAAGTTAGAATGAAAATCTTTGTTTAATCTCTTGATAAAGGAATTTGGGATGCAATTGAAAATGACCCTTTTATTCATAAATTTGAAAAGGATGGATCTTCTTTTGAAAAACCATGGTCCCAATGGACTGATGCTGAAAATAAAAAGGCCAAGTTTGATTGCATTGCCAAGAATATCATAACCTCTACTTTGAATTCGGATGAATTTTTCAGGATCTCACAATGTGCATCGGCTAAGGAAATGTGGGATACTCTAGAAGTCATCCATGAAGGAACAAATGATGTGAAGAGAGCAAGGAAACATACTTTAATACAAGATTATGAGATGTTTAGAATGCTCAAGGGAGAATCGATTGCTGAAGTTCAAAAGAGATTCACTCACATCATCAACCATCTAATGAGTCTTGGAAAAACTTTTGACAAATAGGAGTTAAACATCAAGATTCTCAAGTGTCTTGATAGATCTTGGCAACCCAAAGTCACGACAATCTCTGAATCAAAGGACTTGATATCCTTGACTACAACCTCCTTGTTTGGAAAGCTTAGAGAACATGAGTTGGAGGAATAGACTCAATGTTCAAGAAAGTGAAGACAAGCATGTGAGGAATATTGCCTTGGAAGCTGGCAAGCACAAGAATAAGCAAGACTCAAGTGATGAAAGTGAGGAAGAAAATCTTAGATTGCTGTCCAAAAAGTTCAGCAAATTCTTGAAGAGAAACCGCAACAAAGAATCCAACAAAGAAATGTATGGAAACAAGAAAACTAGTGATTTCAATTCTAACAACTATACTTGCTTTGGTTGTGGAGAACAAGGGATATAAAAGCTAATTGCCCAAATAAAGATGGCAAGGAAAAGAAGTCAAGCAATAAGGAAAAGAAAGGAAAATCAAAAAGAGCATATATTGTTTGGGATGAAAATGAAGTCTCTTCATCAAACTCCTCATCAAGTGAAGATGAAAAAGCCAATCTATGTTTAATGGCAGAAGGAGATGATGATTCAAGCATCTCAAGCAGTGTAAGTTCTTGTGCTTCCTTAAGTGCTAAAAATTATTGCCAATTACTTCAAGCTTTTAAAGAAACTCATGAAGAAGCTAACCGATTGACTCTCTCAAACAACCGATTGAAAGGGTTGAATAACTGGCTTGAAAACAGAGTCAAGACTCTTGAAGAAGAATTGGAAAAGTCAAAAATTGATTTTGAAAAACTTGAAATGCATTGCAAAAATTCTTCTCACTTGAGTGACTCCAAGATTTGTAAAAATTGTAAAACTCTTGAGAGTAAGGTCCACTATCTTGTAAGAACTGTGGATAAACTTTCAAAGGGTAAATCCAACTTTGAAACTGTCTTGGCATCCCAAAAATGTGTTTTTGGAAAATCTGGTTTGGGGTTTTATCCTCAAAATAAGAAAAATGGGATTTCAAAGCCTTTTTCAAAAGTGCCAGAAAAACAACCGTTTGAAAGATCGAAACAACCGGTTGTTACATGCTTTTACTGCATGAAGACAGGTCGCTCAGTTAGATTCTGTAAAATCAAGAAATATTTTATTCCTAAAGGTATTTTGAAATGGAGTCTCGAAGGTTGTGAGGTTTCCAATGATAAAGCTGAATCAAAAGGACCCACATTTGTAAGGGGACCAAATCTTGTTGCTTGAATTCATTATGTTGCAGGAATACTAAGAGAAGCGTGAAGTCTTGAGTTATCTGATCAAGCTTTTGGAAGAAAAGAAGTGTGTCTGGAACTGAACTAAGGGTGTGTACCAGCTCAAGATGTCTTGAAAGCCAAAAGAAGCATTCTTGATCACAAAACAATGACTCATTGAAGGAACTTCATGACAAAAGGATAAGACCTTCCCTGTCTCTACTTTTCTATTATAAATTCATACAAATTTCTTCATCAGCATATGAACAATTGCACTTTAAACACTTCTCTATTTTTGCTTAAAATTCATACACTGTTGTTGCTGCAGAAAAACAACCGATTGTTTCTTCTCTGACAGCACTGCATAAATAGATTTAATTTCTTTATGAATTCTATCTTTTATAGATTTCAATCTTAAAGAGTTTTTGAGTCAATAAAGCAGTCATGAAAGTCTGATTTGGTTCTGAAGGAGGTTACTTCTTGTCATAAAGGAATATATTCCATATCTTGGAAATTCAAGTGCTTTTATGTCTAGTCAAAGTCACATGTGCGCCCTGTGATTTTCTGCTCTGGGCTGACATTTTTCTATGCAAAAGTTGGACGAGATTTCTACCTTGAAGACAGAAACCCACTTCAACCAAAGGATTAAAGAGGGATTCTGTTTTGCTATAAAACCCTCTGCAACTGTTTTCCTTCACAAAAACAACCCATTGACGCATCTCTTGCTGCATCTCATGTTCTTTTCTGTGTGTGTGCTTTTTTCTCATTCTGATTTCATGGATTCCACTCCTCCAACATCAAAAAGGTTTAAAACAAGGGTTGTGAGATCAGGACAACATCTTGAGGGCTGGTTTTCAGGAGACAATGAATTGATTGAGAAATATCGCTTTGAAACAAGTAGAAAAGTGATAAACAACCCAAAAGTTGACTCTTTTAGCTGGTTGAAGAGTCAAAAGCTGGATGATGTGAGAAGGCTTCTCAAAGAACAGTTGTTGAAGAGGTTCTTGGAGATGAAAGGAAACATCTATCCGAATCTTATTCGGGTTTTCTACACCAACTTCAAATTTGAAGGTAACAATCTTGTTTCTCATGTCAAGGGTGTGGATATGGAGATCACACATGAAGTGTGGGTTGCTGTGACTGGCCTAAAGTATGCTGGGTTGAGAATAAACAAAGGGAACATTGGTGTTGTGGAAGACTTCAACAAAATTCAATATTACAAAAGTTGTCTGAAGAATCCTCATGCTCAAGTAAGGACATGCTCAGTTGGAGGGTTAAAATTAAATGAAAGATTGTTGGCTCTCTTTGTCACTTGGATTCTAACACCAAGAGGAAGCAACCATTCTGTTCTAACTGAGAAAGATCTTGTCTACATATATTGCATAATGAACAAAGTCAAGATTAATTGGATTCATATCATCAAGGAGCATATGCAAAAATCTATGAGGTTAAGTGATTATCATTACCCTTATGCTATCTTGATTTCTAAATTCCTACATTATTTTGAAGTGAATCTTGAGGGTGAAACAACTGAACTGGTGAATTCAACCTTTGAAGTGAACAATGGATCACTAAGCAAGATGGGTTTTACCAAGATCAGTGGAAAATGGGTGAGTAAGGATGATGAACAAGGTGGTTCCTCAAGTGGCCTTCATGCTGAACATGGTGAAGAAGATCAAGAAGATGTTGAAGGTGCTGATATGGATACTCCAGATGCAGAATAACCTGCAACTAATTTTGGTGTTGGGACAAGTGTTGGACATCAAGGAGATAGGATTCCTTCAATGTATTCCTTTTGAGAGCTACATGGTGAATAAGCTAGATGGCTTTGCGGAAAATAAAAGGAATCTTCATGATCTTTGTGTTTCAAACTTTCAGAACTTTGATAATAGATTTCAAAGAATGGATACACGGTTTCAAACTCTTGATGAATAGATTGAAGCTATTCAGAATCAGATTTTCGAGCTGCAGTATGGAAAGGAAGATTGAAGAAAAACAACCGATTGATTTTTCGAAACAAACGATTGTTAAGCTTGAAAGTCAAGGCTTTGTTGTTCTTTATATATATGTATTGCTTTTATTTTGAACTATTCTGTTTAATCTCTTCCTAGAGTCTATTTGTGAAGACAAATAGGGGGAGAATATGGTGTTTGTGTTGTCTTACAAACTGTTATAACTCTACTATTATTTTGTTTTTAATTTCTGTTGCATTACTGGTTTGTATGAAGTTGTTTTTGCTTTGTCTTTGGCTGGTTTTTCTGCTTTTGTGATTATCCAGAAAACTAGTTAATGTATGATCATAACCTGCTATGAGAGATGCTTTGGATTGCATAGTTTTTGTTTTGTAGGTACAGTTTCAGATTCAATCAAGATCAACACAAGTAACCAGGGATTTGTCTTCATCAAATAGGGGGAGATTGTTGATCAAGAGTGATCAAGTGCTTTGAAGAATCCAAATCCAAGATGTTTGATGCAAGGCTGGTGTTGCTGCTGTGTTTTGGAAGGGATCTGGGTATAATAGAATGTGATCCACTCCTTTGTTGAATCTAAAACTAATGTGATTTAAAACCTTTTAGAAAATAAAGTGTTTTACCAACTAAGTGAAAAACAACCTGTTGTTTTGTCGAATCAACCGGTTGTTTTACTTTTAGGACTTTTGAAAAGGTTGAAAACTGTTTTAATTTGGTTGACTTAACTGCCTAACCAACAATCGGTTGTTTCGTGGTTTCAACCGATTGTTTCTTTGAAAATCCTAACAAAATTTTGTTTTGATTGTTGAATGTGCTTTAAATGATTTTCAACTGAATACGCTCCTTCATTAATTGCTTTGACCAATATTTGGAAAATATAAATGGTTTGTTTATGTTTTCAAACAAAGAAAGAGAAACAGATTTGAGTTTTTCAGTTGTGAAGAAGTTGATTCTAAGATTTGAACATTCACATCAAGCTTTGGGTTTTTCAAAGAGAGTGGAATAGGATTGTAATTGTATTGATTTCAGTTTGTACTGTGAATGATGGAGGAGGGCCCAAGCTCACCACACTATGAAAGCCAAGCTTCCAAGGCTAAGACCGTCTAGCTTATGAAGAGGAGCGTCTAGACTCAAAGAGGAGCGTCTAGCCTAAGATATGGAGCGTCTAGACCATGATAAGGAGTGGCTACATAAGGAGCATCTAGAAGGACCGTCTAGCTCACCACACATGGATCAAGCTACGGTTTGGGAAAGCCTTGTAATTGGTACATGAAGGCCCATTAGGGGTACTTAGTAGATAGGATAGTGTAGAAAGCACTTTTGATGGAAACATTCTAGAAACTAGGGTTGTGTGGTCGGTCATTGCACATGGCACATGGCTTAGCATTTAGATTTAATTTTGGTTTTCTTTTCCTTAGAAGTTAGCTTACCATTTACGTCCAAGATAGCCTATAAATAGGAAAGCTATCTCATTGTATTTTTCAAGTTTAATTGAGTATTGTTATGCTGCCATTTTTGTGCACTAGCTTTACTTCTCCTAGAAATCTAGGCTATAAACTTCAATCCTTTCACCTTTCTCCCTTGAGCTGGCCGAACCACTCAAACATCACACTCCTCATGCACCTTCAAAGCCAACACAACTCCTAGGAGGGCTTTGTTTCACTCACCCATTGCTTCCGCATCACGTTTTACTACTTTGATTCAAGAAGAACACATGAAATGCCATCAGTGAACAAGTGTAATCCCTTCTCAACCTACTGTATTTCTGGTGTTGTGTTGCCAAGGAGTGGTGTGTGCTCTTGAGGTGGTCAAGATCAATACTCTTGGTGTGTTTTGCCAAAGGGAGTGTGTTTCTTGAAGGGTTCTAGGTCATTACTTTGGTGGTTTGTGTGTTGTAATCTGGTTTGATTACTTAGTGGATTTACCGAGTGGTTTTCTGGGGACTGGATGTAGCTCTTGGCTTAAGAGTGAACCAGTATAAACTGTTGGTGTATCTCTCTCTTACTATAAACTCATTTAAATTATGTTTTAAGCTTTACTGGTATAAACAACCGATTGTTTCGAAGAAACAACCAATTGTTTTTTTGTTACTGTGTTGTTTCATTGCTTATATTCTTGGCTAACTTGATTCTTGTTCTGGATTCACACAAAGAATTTTGTTAAACCTCGAAAATTTTTCAAAAACCTCTCTTAAACAATTCACCCCCCACCCTCTTGTTTAAGGCCATATATTCTAACACTTTACACATTCAAGTATCCATTACAAAGAAGCGAAAACTCTATTTATAGGAGAGAAAGAGTGAATTTAGCATGTCATGCAAGCTACCTAATTGTAACTTGCATGGCCAGTTAGGATTATGGTTTCTAGGTCTCCCTTTGCCTAATACTAACCCTAGGTTTCATAGCAACTTAGGGTTTCCTGGAGCTTTCCATTCACTTCTTCATTACCTAGGGTTAGTGATGGAGTGTGATCCATGCTTTGGAGAATTTGCACCATTTGGAATGATTAAAGGATGGCAACAAAAGTATATTGAATGGAGAATAAGTGAAAACGGTGTTGGACAAGCTAGTTCCTCATGGAAGCTATTGAAGTCTCCTTCTAAGAACCCTAGGTTAGGGTTGATGAACCCTAACAAAAGTTAGAGACGTTGAGAGAGTGTTTGAACTCAAATTAAACAAACTTTCTTTACACATTCAAGTCTAAATTACAAAGAGGTGAATACCCCTATTTATAGGAGAGAAAGAGTGAATTTAGCATGACATGCTAGCTATCCAACCCTAGCTTACATGACAAGTTAGGGTTAGGGTTTCTAGGCCTCCCATTGTTTCATTCTAATTCTAGCTCACGTAGCAAGTTATGTTTTCTATAAGCTTTTCATACACTTTTTACTTTCCCAGGGTTAGGGTTATTCCTACTCTAGGTTTGGCTCAGAATAAAAAGTCAAAAAATCTACGAAAACTACATACTAGTATACTATTAACAGTTTTTACAAGACTTAAGAGGAATTTATATGTTCTTTGTGTTTCCTCTCTAAGTTTGAGTTGTGGTGACTGACTTTGTCTAGATGGTCCTCCATCAAGATCCCCCTCTTTAAAAACATTTGTCCTCATATCTAGAATATAGCTTAGGGATGTCACCACCTTTATGTCCTTGATTTTATTATTTTCCTTCAGGGTCAAACATAAACCTGTGAAAACAACCAAAGATGAATGAAATATTTACAAAAGAAGATGAAAAATGTAAGATAGGACCTTTATTCAAGGTCAATGTACTCTTACCCGAGACATAAACATATTGGATCCTAGGATTACGTATGTTGTTATTTTTATTTTCTTGTTTTTCTACCTTATGAATTTGTCTAATTTTGTGATCTTCTTGTTTTATCTTAGGTAGTGTTTCACAAGGTTTATTTCTAAAGGAGTTTATTTCTATGCCTGGTTCAAATTCAGATATAAGGTTCTCTTTAATTGACTCCTCACAAAAATGTTTTAAAGAAGATGAGATAATTCCAATGTCTGGTTTAGCACCAGATAAAGAATTTTCTTTTAATTATTTTTCTTCTTCAGTTTCCAAAATGTCTTCTTTAAGAGATCAAGATTTAGTATCATTTAAACTTTTATCATCAAGGGTTATTAAAATAAATTTCATTATGAGAACATTCCAAAGATTGATGTCCTTGACCATGATCATAAGAGTTCAAAGGATACTTAAATTTCGGATCCTTTGTAGGACAAGAAGCTTGACTCATCTCATTGGAAAGAGAAGATTTATGTGGAGGGGAGGTGGTGTAGAACGAAACTATCTTTTTACTATACCTCACCCTATATGTATTCAAATAGGAGTGGACTCAATGGAAGTAGGAAAAGAAGAAGTAGAAGATGAAGAAGAAGGCGAAGAAGAAATTGTTGGTTTCTAATGACTCTTTTTTATGACAAGTGTACTGAGTCAGAAGTAATAATTTGTCCCTAAGGACGGATATCGAATCCCACAAAGAACAATTATTTAAAATCCTACTAGTAGCATTCAGTAAGTATAAGAATATGTACAATCATTTGTTTTGATTTAATATTGAATATAGCTTACATGAAAATTAAATAAAAGTACAGTAAATGAGTAAAAGATTTCAATTAAGAAAATTGGGGATGAGTTTAATCCTTCTCACTCATCTGTAGTTTTAAACATGTAACATTCCATCTTCATTGACATTGATGCACGTATAAAAATCATTCATATCGATTCCTCACATACAAAATTATTAAAAGGGTCTCCTAAATATTGATTCCTCGCATATTTATAAAAACTCTTTATCATTATGAACAAGTACTATAAAGCAATTAACATTTCAAATATATTTCTAGCATTCAAATATGTTAAGCATTATCAATTAGGTCAGATGCTTAGAAGTACTTTTCAGTTAGGGTCAAATCTAAGGATCAAAATCATGAATAGTTTCAAGCTTTGAAAATAAAATGATAATACCAATCATCTAACAAGAACTGAATATTATAGATAAATATCACCTCAATATATAAGATTTTTAACATATTACTCTCAATCCCAAAGAAAAGAATTAGCTACTCATGGTGGCTATTACAAGCATGAACAACAAGAGAAGAAGATCTAGAGCGTTTCACATTGACGGTTGCTTCCTTTAGGGTTTACTTCCTTTGGTTCCTCCCAATGATGTCTAGGGTTATACCTCACATATTATATTTAACCTAATTGGGCTTGGGATAAGTGACATATTTATTCATAACATATCCTTTTGCTTCATCTCTCTTAAAATTTATGAAAATAACACAAAATATGGAATAAATTGTTCTTATTCATCTTATAATCCAAAAATATGTAAAAAGGTTCAAATTCCTAAGTTGGAGGTTGAATTATAATTATTTTATCGATTAAAGTCCATAAGTACCTATTTTTTTTGTATGAAATATTGGTGAATTATGGCATTTAACAGTTTCCTAGATTTCTCAATATGTGGATTCATCGATTCTTCAGAAGTCTTATGAAACTGAGCCATAACATTTGTTTTAACTCCAAAAGTTTATTCCTAGTTTCTTTATACGCCCTTTTAAGATCTTCTCTTCTTTTTATTTTGGGATATGTTATGTGTATGATCACTCATTGTTGATTGGAAAATTGAAAGAGTTTTCACAAAAGTTTTAAATTAACAATGTGATAAAAGTTTTTAGATTTTGTTTCTCTTTGGATAAAGTCCTTCAAAACTACAAAAGGAGAGTTCTTCGAGTTCACTTCCAAGAAAGTGAGATGAGTCACTAGGACTACTTAAGTACCAAGGCTTTCCTAGTCAGAACTTACCTTAGATAGTGCTTGTTAGAGTAATCTCAGAGAGCCTTCAAAACAATTTTGACACATAGAGGTGTGCGTGTGTGTGAAATGCAATATGAAGCCTAAGACCAAAAGAAGGTCTACTTAAGAATTTGAATAATTTTTTTGCCCTAGGTGTCATGGAGACCTAAAAGCAATCAACAATAATAGCAAGGAGAAAAGAAAAAAACAATGAAAAAAATGCTAGGCGAACCTTAAAGGAAAATGCAATTGACACTCAGAGTCAATTGACACACTTTCACACTAAGAACCTGAGAGTACTATTATAGTTTTTTTCTATAGGATAACAGTGCAAAATTAAAATGTTATACAAAATTTCGTGATCCTAAAAGTCAAGGAAAAGAAAATATTTTTCTTTCTCTTTTGTGTATAATTCGAGAAAGTGTTCATCCATGGTGAGTGTGAATCCACTTGAAACTTGCTCAAATTGCCCCTCTTTGTACTCCTCTTGACCCTTGATAGGAGGCTAAGAATCCCAAGCTTACAGACTTCTGGAATTAGAAGACATGTGCTTCAAGATTCCTTGTGCAAAAACACCACTCAAAGAGATCAAGAAATGAAAGTCAATAAAAGCAATTCTGAAGAGCTAAACCACAAGTTGGACTTAAAGTAAACAAGACACAAAGAGTGCCAAAAATTTAAATAAACAACAATTAAAAGTTCATAAAAAAAATTAAGGAAAGTACACAAAATGAACATACCACAAGGTCTAGAATAGATGAAGAAAATTAAAAATAAAATAAAATTATAGAGTGATTGAATAGTGGCTAGTAAGGTATTTTGTAGCAATTTTTGTAGGCCAAATTTTGAGGCCAAATTTGAATGAGGACTAGCCAACACAATTTGAAACATATGAAATTATTTTTTAAGAAAAACGGTGAGGAAAGCAAATAGAAATAATTAATAAACTGCAATGCTAGACGCAACCAAAAGTGCAATTTTTCTAGTACGTTTTTGTGCCTCAAATTTTAACCACGAGGAGCCAAGACACTAAAGAATGTAAGGGTGCCAATGCAGGTTGACCCGTTCCGCATAGGCCCGTCCGGTGCAAAGAGTACAGACTCATTTCACTGATTTGTCCCGTATAAGAGGTAACCCGCAGGCCTGCGGGCCAGCCCGCATAAGAGAAATATTTTTTTTCAAAAATTAAAATTTCATTAATTATAAAAGAACTTATTCCTACTACTGAAAAAATAAAATTTTATTCTTGTTTTAATTCATTTAATTAAGATAAAATAAATAAATTCAAGTAAGAGGGTTGTTAGAAGGCTGGATTAAAAATAATTAAAGTTTTGCTTTGAATATCTATTTTTCATATATATGTATGTAAATGTATATGAATATCTTATCAAAGTTTTGCTACAAAATATTTAATTAAGATGACTAATTTTTTAACTATCCTATTGAAATCTCTTCTTTATATTATTTTTTTATTAACAAATTTTAAATATAAGACTTTACTTAAAACTAAATCCACTATCACTCTTCATATTAACTCCTGGTCCTATGTAACCTCTAAAGTCCCTTATGCTTATTTTTCCTTTTCTAACTGGTGTCTAGATTCCCTATATGTAGATTAAACATAAGTGATTTATTTAGGTTGGTCAAATTGTACTTGTTCTAGTAGGAAGTTAGTGACAACCTTCTGAAAGGAGGGATTGTTCCTTTCTGTGTGATTTTGTACATGAGTTGGATCAGTCCTAAAATGATTCTTTAAATGATTAAAATAAATTATTCTTTTTTTAGTACATTAAATTCATTTTTTTAAATGAAATAAAATAAATGTCGCACTACAATAATTGGTGAATGGGGTATTTTTTTTTTTACAAAAAAGTAAAATAATTATTTTTTTATTTATGCGATCCAACGGGCTAACTTGCCCTATCCCACTGTTGACCCGCACGAGTTGCAGGCTATGCGGGACGGGCCTAAACGGGTCAGTGGACTAGATTAGTGAGCTCTTCTCGCGCTTTTTAGCAGTGAACTGCGGGGCGACCCCATGGTCCGCCCGCATTGCTATCCCTAAAAGAATGTGTGTGCCAAATTTCAATTCCAATGATGCACGAAGCAAATTTTAACAATTGCAAAACAGAGAACAATTTGTCCACATCGGTCACCGAGGATGTGAACATGTAAAATTTATCAAAAATTATGTAGTAGGTGTTTGAGTCCGAAGTTTTTATCACAAGTGCGTAAGACAATAAGGAAGCTCTGGTCCAATTTTGAGATGAAGATGTGCAATGGAAAAATTAAAACAAATAGTAAACCGAGAGAATAAAACTCAAAGTGCACCCAACACAATCACACTAAGCATCATGTTTTTACTAATTATAAATTTTGTTTGCAGATTGAGTTTTGATGCACCTTTTTAACACAGTGTTATTAACATCATGAAGGGAATGTATTCAAAATTTCACAACAAAATTCAATAGAACGTGACCTGGAAAATATTTGCAAACCAGTGTACTTGCAACTCTAGGTTTCAGGAAAATAAGCCTATGGAATCCAACAAATATAGAACATAACATGCAAGACAATTAGAATTGTATGGACTTGGAGGACTTGCTATGATCTACAACAAGTCAGAATTGAAAACACACAAAACAGAAAAGGCATCAAAGCTTATACAAATCAGAAAACACAAAAACACATCAATAAACATCGAACAAGTTTCTTTGCGGTATTTTAACAAACATATTGTAATCATATACGGTAAACATGATTTTATGACAATTTTTGGATTTACATTATGTTGAACATGACTAGGAATGATGATAAACAGAAAATCAAACAAATCTAAACAATTTTGACCGATTAAAATTGAAGGAAATGCATACAAACACAAAACGCTATTGCACATGCATGAAGAACATCTATAATTCACGGTTTTGGATTTGTTCAAAAAGAAACAACACTTTGAACCGATTAAAATGTGTAAAAATCAAATCTAATCGGTGGAAATATAAGGAAACAGGTAAAGAACGATGAAACAAGTGCGAGAAAAAAAAATTGAACGGTTAAAAGTTAACAAACTTAGTTGGACCGTGAATGCAACTCGTGATACCACTTGATGGAGTGTGCTCCATGTTGGAGAATTTGCACCATTTGAAATGATTGAAGAATGGCAACCGAAAGAAATTGCATAGAGAAGGAGTAAAGAAATTCTGCATAGGTGGTACAACTTTAATTAACGTTATCTGGGGATTAAGCAAAGTCATGCAACTACCACACTACTTCTACATAACTCCATGAAAAATCATGGACCATGAACATGACTTCATCTTTAAATATTTAAATATACTAACACGAAAATCGTTTAACACTTCTGTAACTTCTTTGTTTAAAATCGTCCCCATGAGATATGTCTTGACTAAATCGATAATAAAAAAACTTACGCGGAAACTATGGATTGAGATGTGCAAGATCCTCCTAGGAGTTATGGTGATCTTGAAGGTGCATGATGTGTATGGAAGAAGGAAGGTTCGGCCAGCCCTTGGATAGATGGTGAAGATGAAGATTAGGTCCTAGAAACTAGGCAAAAGCAATGTATGGCACAATGTGGGCAGCATAACATTACTCTCATTAATCTTGCAAATACATGAGCCAAGCCCTCTTATTTATAGTGTTTAGAGGGCTGGAAATTCAAAAGAAAGTGGAGGGAAATTCAAATGAGAAGCATTTGAATTTGGAGCCAATTCCTAGTCACAAGGGAAGTGTGACTTGGTTTCTATTTTTGGCACCTCCTAAATCTATACCTACACTATTGGAGGAGGGCCAAACTCACCTCACCATGGAAGCCAAGACCCAAGACTAGACTGTCTAGAACCATGTGAGGAGCGTCTAGACTCAAGAGGGGAGCATCTAGCACAAGAGGAGGGGCGGCTACACAAGGAGCGTCTAGGAGGAAGCCTAGACCGTCTAGGACCTATCACTAGGTCCATGGCCAAGCATATTCACGCACAAATGGGTCAAGCCACGGATTGGAGGGAGAAGACCTTGTACATGCTACATGGAGGCGCATTAGGGGTGGCTTAGTAATTAGTGTAGTGTTAGAAAGCATAAACTTGTCTTATATGTGATTTACCCTAGATTTTGTGCACATTCTAGAACTTTGTCTCACATGGCCGGCCATGTGGTCCATGTGCCATGTGCCTTCACATTTCCATTTCATTTTGCTTACATTTCATGTGAAATTAGCTTAACATTCACGGCCTCCTTAGCCTATAAAAGGAGATGCCTAGCTCTTGTATTTGGAAGATTAATGAGAGTAATGTTATGCTGCCCACATTGTGCCATACATTGCTTTTGCCTAGTTTCTAGGACCTAATCTTCATCTTCATCACCTACCATAGGGCTGGCCGAACCTCCCTCTTTCCATACACATCATGCACCGTCAAGATCACCATAGCTCCTAGGAGGATCTTGCACATCTCAATCCATAGCTTCCGCACCATTTTTCACAACATCCAAGAAGAGCTCCATGAGAATGCCATCATTTGGTATCAGAGCATAGGTTCTTCAATGATGAGTAGTTCTTGGTCATTTTCATTTTGAGTCCCTCTTTATTTCATGTTGTTCATCTTGTTTTCATATTTGTGTTGTTGTTTTTATTTTAGGTATTTGAGTCCTTATTGCAATTTTATTTGGTTCATTTTATACTCTTTGAGTCTTTAAATTTCTGAATCTATATGTGTTTTGTCTAGTCATGTTTTTCCAAAATGTCATCAAATCATAGTAGTACTTTGTTTGGCTTATTTGTTTCTTGATTTTGGTCTAAATGTTTGTTTTGAATCTGCTGTGTTTTTTATCCTTTGGTGCCTTTTATTTTTAGCTTGAGTTCATATTTGTGTTTAGATCTACACAAATTCCTTTTCATCAATTCCATTGTGTTTATCTTTTGGTATCTTGCTGTTTTTTCCAGTTTTTACGGAATCCCCTGTTTTACATAACTCTGTGCTGGCTATTTTGTTTAAGAAAATTATTTTCCTACATAGGAAATTTCTGATTCTCTGGATTATGCAAGATTGAGGTGTTACAGAAAAGACAAAAAAAGAATCAGCTCAAAAGAGTCAATAGAAAAAAAAATGATAAATATTATAAAAACAGTGTGCAAATCTGGCGCTACAGTTGGCGTAACTGAACACTGATTTTGAAAACTTTATTAAAAAAAAATGGTTCATGCGTTTGGAGTGAAACCAACGCCAGAATTTAGTTAAGAGCTTGAGTTATTTGCATATAAATTTTCAGAATCAAATCTTATAAGGACAGCTCAGCATAAATCGGGGAAAATCACGTTCTCTAGCCCACAACAATTTTTCAGTGGTGCTGTTTTTTATTTTGAAATCAATTCTAGTGCTATTCTTAGGATCCATTTTGTGTGCCTACCTTTCTTTGAGTACCTTTATTTGCTTGTCTAATATTTCTTTGGAACTCTTTCTAGTTGTCACAATTTAACTCCATTTTGGTACTGTTTTTCTAATTAAATTGTTTCTTGCTTTAATTCTTTGGCCTCTAAATTTGGTGCTGGATTTATTCTCAATTGGTGCTTATTTGAGTGGAAATTTGACTTGAGTGAGGTCTAGTTTGCTTGATAGGTGCTGGATTGGAGAATTAAGTCCCTAATTCTAGGAGGAACAAAGGCAAGGGCAAAAACAATTACTTACCAAAAACACCACAAACACTTAGAGGGCCCATCAAAGAAAAGACAACCAAGGAAGTGCCAATAGCAAAAAAAAAAAAAGAGATCAACAAAGCGAGTTTTCTTAATTTTCTTTGCAACTTAAGTTTTGTTAATTACTTCTTTAATTACGTGATTAGACGGTGAGTGTGTCTTCAAGGGCTCCAAGTGTCCAAGAAGCCTCACCTAGGGCCGACTAGTGTAGAGTTTTCTAATTAGCAATTGTTAATTGTTTTTAATTGCATTTCCTTGCATAAATAGCTACGCTTTTCATTTCTGTTGCCTTGTTTAATCTTTGCTAAATCTTCTTGCTTGGTTAATTAGTTAGCTTGCATTGTTTTCTTGCATTAAAATCTGATTTCTCAACTTAATTGTGTTCTAAGTGGTTTACTAAGAGAAAGCTTTGTGTGAAGACATTGAGGGATAGTTTTTGGCTAAGGCAAAGGCTTGGTATTTAAGTAGTCCTTTGTGACTCACCTCCCTTATTTGGAAAACTACCTTCTTTGACTTTCCTAAATTTTCTCAAGGTAAAATACTTGTATACACAAAGCTTTAGCCATGTCTTCTTCTTCTCATTCTCCAAAGTCTATTGAAAGTGAAGTAAAATCTATTAAAACTCTTTTGAAAGAAGTTTCACAAGCTGTGCAAATGATTTCTTTTACACAATTGGAGAATGAGACTAAAATTAATGAGTTGACTAAAGCCCAAGAAGAGAAATCACAAAAATAAAAAAAAATCTCATACTCATGCATCTAAAAGTAATGAGTCTCTAGGGGAGGTGATGGCATTTTCATGTGTTCTTCTTGAATCAAAGTAGAAAATAAGGTGCGGAAGCAATGGGTGAGATGATCAAGACCCTCCTAGGAGTTTTGTTGGTCTTGTAGGTGCATGATGAGTATGGTGTTTGAGTGGTTCGGCCAGCTCAAGGGAGAAGGTGAAAGAATTGAAGTTTAGAGCCTAGATTTCTAGGAGAAGTAAAGCTTGTGCACAAAAATGGCAGCATAACCTTACTCAATTAAACTTGAAAATACAAGGTGTAGGCTCCTCCTTTTATAGGCTAAGGAGGACCATAATGCAACCCTAATGCTAGCCAAATGAAATGTAAATGTGAAGCACATGGGTGCACATGGCACATGGGTGCACAAATGAGCACATGGGGAGGGGTGTGTCTAGTTTTTATGCTCACCCTCCCCTCCATGGTCTTTCTAGAATGTTCACACAAATATGCTTTCTACACTACTCTAATTACTAAGCACCCCTAATGGGCCTTTATGTAACAATTACAAAGGTCTTCTCTTCCCAAAACCGTAGCTTTGACCCATGTGTATGTGAAGCTAGACGGTCTAGAAGGAATCCTCATCATGGCCTAGACGCTCCTTATGTAGCCGCTCCTCATCATGGGCTAGACGCTCCTCTTCATGGGCTAGACGCTCCTTTTTGAGTCTAGACGCTCCTCATCATAGACTAGACCGTCTAGTCTTGGAGGCTTGGCTTTCATCGTGTGGTGAGCTTGGGCCCTCCTCCATCAGGAGGGGAGCCTTAGAATCTGATGGAAGAGGGCCAAGCACAACCTTCCATGAAAGGCAAGAGCCAAGTCAAGAGCATCTAGACCCCAAGCCAAGAGCGTCTAGACCCAAGCCAAGCATCTAAGACCAAGTTAGGAGCGTCTAAAGATCAAGCTAGGAGCGTCTAAGATCAAGCTAGGAGCGTCTAAGACCAAGCTAGGAGCATCTAAGATCAAGCTAGGAGCGTCTATGATGTGATTCCACTAGCCATATAGAGAATGATTCTTGACATTCTTAGGAATCACCTTGAGCTGGACATTATTGAGGCACTTTTCTTAGAGTTGGATCATTGTTCTAAGACAAGAACTCACCAAAAACTAGTACCAAATCCCAAACTCATTTGGATGTTCCACATATTGTCAAATTGAACCAACAAAAAGAGGTAAAACTAAAAGGCACCGAATAGAATTGAATAAGAACACATTTGAACCGAACAAAGTGAAATTAAAAAGGCAAGAACAGCAAATAGGTGCTGGAAAAACAGAATAGCCGAACCAAACAACAAGACAACAAGCTAGAACAAAGAATTAACAAAGAAGAAAGGAAGGAGAGAAGAATTGCTCATGAAGATGGAAGGATGATAGATGATCTCGCCACTAGAAGTGTGGAATGCTCCTAGATGAGAGTGATGCCGCCACTTGAGGAATCCATGGATCCATCAAGATAAGACTAGAGAAGAAGGCTCAAAAGCTCTCCAATGATCACTCAAAATTTGAGTAGAGTTTTCTTAGATTAATTCCAATCTGAATTTTACAAAGAGAGCACCTCTATTTATAGCCTAAGGTGTTGAAAATGCAAGCTAAAACAATTCAAATTTCCCTCCTAAAGCAAGCTAAAACTGGCGCCTATTTCAAGCCATGAGGAAGGTGTGACTCCTTCCTTCACTTTGGCACCTCCTATTCTACTTCTACACCTATCTACTAACACACCCCCCCTAAAGCTCCTAACTAAAGCCTAAAAGATGCTATAACAATAGAGGTTTCTAAAGTTTCCCTCTAAGCACCTTCAACTAAAGAAATTACAAAAAGAGAAAATAAATGTCCTCTAGTTCCTAAAGCTTTAAACATGCTTCTTGTAAGCCTTTGAGGTGGACTTTGACCTCCATGGGCGTCTTCTATTTGTGCCTCCACCTCCTCTTGATCTTGTTGATTGGCCTCTATGTTCTCTTGATCTTGATCTCCATCACTCTAAGACCAAGCCAAGAGCGTCTAGAACAAGAACACTTGGATCAAGCTATGAATGGGAAAAGGCCTAATAACACATATTCTGTGAAGGCCCATCAAGTGTAGTTTAGCTTTAAATGAGGTGTAAATAGCATAACCACCTTAGATTGTAAATGAAAGAAGTATTAAACATATCAAAACACAATTTTAACACTTGAAATTGTTTTTCAAAGATATCATCAGTGTTTCAATCAATGAATAGACCTTAGGTTGTAAAAGAAGTATTAAACATATAAAAATACAATTTGAACACATGAAATTGTTTTTCAAGGGTGTATCCTCGGTGGCTGAATCAATTAATAAACCTTAGAACATACGAAAACACAATTTTAACACATGAGGTTGTTTTTCCACGATATTCATAAGTGTTTCAATCAATTAATAGACTAAGACTGTAAAAGAAATATTGAACATATCAAAACACAATTTGAACACATGGAATTGGTTTTCAAAGATATCATAAGTGTTTTCAATCAATTAATAGCGAAAAGAAAAGAACAAGTTGCAAACATTTAGTTACGTAATACGCTTGTTTTCAATAGTTAAGATACTTTTAATAAACTATTATTATACAGAACATTCACTTTCTTATAGTTTCCTAGGTTATAAAACCTTAGATTGTAAATGAACGAAGTATTAAACATATCAAAACACAATTGTAACACATGAAATTGTTTTCCAAAGATATATCATAAGTGTTTCAATCAATGAATAGACCATAGGTTGGAAAAGAAGTATTAAACATATCAAAATACAATTTGAACACATGAAATGGTTTTTCAAGTGTGTATCCTGGGTGTTTGAATCAATTAATAGACCTTAGAACATTCAAAAACACAATTTTAACACATGAGATTGTTTTTCAACGATATTCATAAGTGTTTCAATCAATTAATAGACTAAGATTGTAAAAGAAATATTGAACAATTTGAACACATGGAATTGGTTTTCAAAGATATCATAAGTCTTTTCAATCAATTAATAGCGAAAAGAAAAGAACAAGTTGCAAACATTTAGTTAAGTAATACGCTTGTTTTCAATAGTTAAGATACTTTTAATAAACTATTATTATACAGAACATTCACTTTCTTATAGTTTCCTAGGTTATAAAACCTTAAATTGTAAATGAAAGAAGTATTAAACATATCAAAACACAATTTTAAAACATGAAATTGTTTTCCAAAGATATATCATAAGTGGTTCAATCAATGAATAGACCTTAGGTTGTAAAAGAAGTATTAAACATATCAAAATACAATTTGAACACATGAAATGGTTTTTCAAGGGTGTATCCTGGGTGTTTGAATCAATTAATAGACCTTAGAACATACGAAAACACAATTTTAACACATGAGATTGTTTTTCAACGATATTCATAAGTGTTTCAATCAATTAATAGACTAAGATTGTAAATGAAATATTGAACAATTTTAACACATGGAATTGGTTTTCAAAGATATCATAAGTGTTTTCAATCAATTAATAGCGAAAAGAAAAGAACAAGTTGCAAACATTTAGTTAAGTAATACGCTTGTTTTCAATAGTGAAGATACTTTTAATAAACTATTATTATACAGAACATTCACTTTCTTATAGTTTCCTAGGTTATAAAACCTTAGATTGTAAATGAACGAAGTATTAAACATATCAAAACACAATTTTAACACATGAAATTGTTTTCCAAAGATATATCATAAGTGTTTCAATCAATGAATAGACCTTAGGTTGTAAAAGAAGTATTAAACATATCAAAATACAATTTGAACACATGAAATGGTTTTTCAAGAGTGTATCCTGGGTGTTTGAATCAATTAATAGACCTTAGAACATACAAAAACACAATTTTAACACATGAGATTGTTTTTCAACGATATTCATAAGTGTTTCAATCAATTAATAGACTAAGATTGTAAAAGAAATATTGAACAATTTTAACACATGGAATTGGTTTTCAAAGATATCATAAGTGTTTTCAATCAATTAATAGCGAAAAGAAAAGAACAAGTTGCAAACATTTAGTTAAGTAATACGCTTGTTTTCAATAGTGAAGATACTTTTAATAAACTATTATTATACAGAACATTCACTTTCTTATAGTTTCCTAGGTTATAAAACCTTAGATTGTAAATGAACGAAGTATTAAACATATCAAAACACAATTTTAACACATGAAATTGTTTTCCAAAGATATATCATAAGTGTTTCAATCAATGAATAGACCTTAGGTTGTAAAAGAAGTATTAAACATATCAAAATACAATTTCAACACATGAAATGGTTTTTCAAGAGTGTATCTTGGGTGTTTGAATCAATTAATAGACCTTAGAACATACAAAAACACAATTTTAACACATGAGATTGTTTTTCAACGATATTCATAAGTGTTTCAATCAATTAATAGACTAAGATTGTAAAAGAAATATTGAACAATTTGAACACATGGAATTGGTTTTCAAAGATATCATAAGTCTTTTCAATCAATTAATAGCGAAAAGAAAAGAACAAGTTGCAAACATTTAGTTAAGTAATACGCTTGTTTTCAATAGTTAAGATACTTTTAATAAACTATTATTATACAGAACATTCACTTTCTTATAGTTTCCTAGGTTATAAAACCTTAAATTGTAAATGAAAGAAGTATTAAACATATCAAAACACAATTTTAAAACATGAAATTGTTTTCCAAAGATATATCATAAGTGGTTCAATCAATGAATAGACCTTAGGTTGTAAAAGAAGTATTAAACATATCAAAATACAATTTGAACACATGAAATGGTTTTTCAAGGGTGTATCCTGGGTGTTTGAATCAATTAATAGACCTTAGAACATACGAAAACACAATTTTAACACATGAGATTGTTTTTCAACGATATTCATAAGTGTTTCAATCAATTAATAGACTAAGATTGTCAAAGAAATATTGAACAATTTGAACACATGGAATTGGTTTTCAAAGATATCATAAGTGTTTTCAATCAATTAATAGCGAAAAGAAAAGAACAAGTTGCAAACATTTAGTTAAGTAATACGCTTGTTTTCAATAGTTAAGATACTTTTAATAAACTATTATTATACATAACATTCACTTTCTTATAGTTTCCTAGGTTATAAAACCTTAGATTGTAAATGAACGAAGTATTAAACATATCAAAACACAATTTTAACACATGAAATTGTTTTCCAAAGATATATCATAAGTGTTTCAATAAATCAATAGACCTTAGGTTGTAAAAGAAGTATTAAACATATCAAAATACAATTTGAACACATGAAATGGTTTTTCAAGGGTGTATCCTGGGTGTTTGAATCAATTAACAGACCTTAGAACATACAAAAACACAATTTTAACACATGAGATTGTTTTTCAACGATATCCATAAGTGTTTCAATCAATTAATAGACTAAGATTGTAAAAGAAATATTGAACAATTTGAACACATGGAATTGGTTTTCAAAGATATCAGAAGTGTTTTCAATCAATGAATAGACCTTAGGTTGTAAAAGAAGTATTAAACATATCAAAATACAATTTGAACACATGAAATGGTTATTCAAGGGTGTATCCTAGGTGTTTGAATCAATTAATAGACCTTCGAACATACGAAAACACAATTTTAACACATGAGATTGTTTTTCAACGATATTCATAAGTGTTTCAATCAATTAATAGACTAAGATTGTAAAAGAAATATTGAACAATTTGAACACATGGAATTGGTTTTCAAAGATATCATAAGTGTTTTCAATCAATTAATAGCGAAAAGAAAAGAACAAGTTGCAAACATTTAGTTAAGTAATACGCTTGTTTTCAATAGTCAAGATACTTTTAATAAACTATTATTATACAGAACATTCACTTTCTTATAGTTTCCTAGGTTATAAAACCTTAAATTGTAAATGAAAGAAGTATTAAACATATCAAAACACAATTTTAACACATGAAATTGTTTTCCAAAGATATATCATAAGTGTTTCAATCAATGAATAGACCTTAGGTTGTAAAAGAAGTATTAAACATATCAAAATACAATTTGAACACATAAAATGGTTTTTCAAAGGTGTATCCTGGGTGTTTGAATCAATTAATAGACCTTAGAACATACGAAAACACAATTTTAACACATGGGATTGTTTTTCAACGATATTCATAAGTGTTTCAATAAATTAATAGACTAAGATTGTAAAAGAAATATTGAACAATTTGAACACATGGAATTGGTTTTCAAAGATATCAGAAGTGTTTTCAATCAATGAATAGACCTTAGGTTGTAAAAGAAGTATTAAACATATCAAAATACAATTTGAACACATGAAATGGTTATTCAAGGGTGTATCCTAGGTGTTTGAATCAATTAATAGACCTTCGAACATACGAAAACACAATTTTAACACATGAGATTGTTTTTCAACGATATTCATAAGTGTTTCAATCAATTAATAGACTAAGATTGTAAAAGAAATATTGAACAATTTGAACACATGGAATTGGTTTTCAAAGATATCATAAGTGTTTTCAATCAATTAATAGCGAAAAGAAAAGAACAAGTTGCAAACATTTAGTTAAGTAATACGCTTGTTTTCAATAGTCAAGATACTTTTAATAAACTATTATTATACAGAACATTCACTTTCTTATAGTTTCCTAGGTTATAAAACCTTAAATTGTAAATGAAAGAAGTATTAAACATATCAAAACACAATTTTAACACATGAAATTGTTTTCCAAAGATATATCATAAGTGTTTCAATCAATGAATAGACCTTAGGTTGTAAAAGAAGTATTAAACATATCAAAATACAATTTGAACACATAAAATGGTTTTTCAAAGGTGTATCCTGGGTGTTTGAATCAATTAATAGACCTTAGAACATACGAAAACACAATTTTAACACATGGGATTGTTTTTCAACGATATTCATAAGTGTTTCAATAAATTAATAGACTAAGATTGTAAAAGAAATATTGAACATATCAAAACACAATTTGAACACATGGAATTGGTTTTCAAAGATATCATAAGTGTTTTCAATCAATTAATAGCGAAAAGAAAAGAACAAGTTGCAAACATTTAGTTAAGTAATACGCTTGTTTTCAATAGTTAAGATACTTTTAATAAACTATTATTATACAGAACATTCACTTTCTTATAGTTTCCTAGGTTATAAAACCTTAGATTGTAAATGAAAGAAGTATTAAACATATCAAAACACAATTTTAACACATGAAATTGTTTTTCAAAGATATCATAAGTGTTTCAATCAATGAATAGACCTTAGGTTGTAAAAGAAGTATTAAACATATCAAAATACAATTTGAACACATGAAATTGTTTTTCAAGGGTGTATCCTAGGTGTTTGAATCAATTAATAGACCTTAGAACATACGAAAACACAATTTTAACACATGAGATTGTTTTTCAACGATATTCATAAGTGTTTCAATCAATGAATAGACCTTAGGTTGTAAAAGAAGTATTAAACATATCAAAATACAATTTGAACACTTGAAATGGTTTTTCAAGGGTGTATCCTAGGTGTTTGAATCAATTAATAGACCTTAGAACATACGAAAACACAATTTTAACACATGAGATTGTTTTTCAACGATATTCATAAGTGTTTCAATCAATTAATAGACTAAGATTGTAAAAGAAATATTGAACAATTTTAACACATGGAATTGGTTTTCAAAGATATCATAAGTGTTTTCAATCAATTAATAGCGAAAAGAAAAGAACAAGTTGCAAACATTTAGTTAAGTAATACGCTTGTTTTCAATAGTTAAGATACTTTTAATAAACTATTATTATACAGAACATTCACTTTCTTATAGTTTCCTAGTTTATAAAACCTTAGATTGTAAATGAAAGAAGTATTAAACATATCAAAACACAATTTTAACACATGAAATTGTTTTTCAAAGATATCATAAGTGTTTCAATCAATGAATAGACCTTAGGTTGTAAAAGAAGTATTAAACATAGCAAAATACAATTTGAACACATGAAATGGTTTTTCAAGGGTGTATCCTAGGTGTTTGGATCAATTAATAGACCTTAGAACATACGAAAACACAATTTTAACACATGAGATTGTTTTTCAACGATATTCATAAGTGTTTCAATCAATTAATAGACTAAGATTGTAAAAGAAATATTGAACAATTTTAACACATGGAATTGGTTTTCAAAGATATCATAGCTAGGTTTGTGCCCCCACATTTTAGGAAAGACCTCATGTTGAGTCTCCAACAGTTTCAACAAGGCACGCTAAATGTGGATGAATATTATAAGGAGCTTGAGACGCTTGTGCTTAAAATTGAATTAGAAGAAAGTGAGGAAGCTATGATTGCTAGGTTTGTGAGTGGTCTTAGGAAGGATATTCAAGACATTTTTGAGTTACAAGAGTATTCATCATTGGGCTCTTTAGTTCATCTTGCAATGAAGGTGGAAGCCCAACTTGCTAAGAAAAACTCTTTTAAAAATGCTTCCAATGATGGATACTACTCCAAGTCTTGGAAAAACAAAACTTCTTTTTCTAAACATCCTTCCAAAGATTCTTCTTTCAAACCCAAGGAATCTAAGCCATCTACTTCTAGACCTAAGTCTCCCGCTAGAACATCTAACACTAAATGCTTTAAATGTATGGGTTATGGTCATATTGCTGCAAATTGTCCTTCCAAACGAAGTATGTACATGCATAAGGGAATTGTAGTTAGTGAGCATGATTCGGATTCTCCAAAGCATTCATTGCATTCTCATGCATCTAGTGAGGAAGAGAGCGAATGTCCACTTGAAGGGGACTTGTTAGTTGTGAGAAGACTTCTTGGACAAGTTTCACAACCTTTTGATGAAAGTCAAAGGGAAAATATTTTCCATACAAGATGTCTTATTCAAAACAACATTTGTTCCTTGATAGTGGATGGGGGTAGTTGTGCAAATGTGGCTAGTACAAAAGTAGTAGATAAGCTTGGATTGCCTACTATCTCTCATACAAAGCCCTACAAATTACAATGGCTTAGTGAAGTAGGAGAAATAATTGTTAATAAACAAGTCCTCATCCATTTCTCCATTGGAAAATACAAAGATGAGGTATTATGTGATGTTGTGCCCATGGAAGCCACTCATGTTCTTTTGGGAAGGCCTTAGCAATTTGATAGAAAAGTTTTACATGATGGCTTTACCAACAAACTATCTTTTGAATTCCATGGTCACAAGGTTACTTTAAAATCTCTCTCTCCAAGAGAAGTCCATGAGGACCAAGTTATCATAAAGAAAAAGAGGGAGAGTGAAAAAAAAAAAAGATAAAAAAGATAAGAGTTCTAAGCCTACACTCCTTGTGTCTAGGCGTGACATTGAAAGGGAAATAGTGGCTCATCATCCTCTTTTCTTAGCCATCCCTAGAACTCTTAGAGTAGAATCACTTGTTGATAGTCCTCATTGCTTGGAAAATTTGGTAGAAGAGTTCCAAGATGTGTTTCAAGATCCTCCAAATGGACTTCCACCTTTGAGAGGGATTGAGCACCAAATTGATTTGATACCGGGCTCTTCTTTACCAAACCGTCCAGCATATAGGACCAATCCAAGTGAAACCAAGGAAATTCGCCAACAAGTTGAGGCTTTGATTGAGAAAGGGTGGGTGCAAGATAGCATGAGTCCTTGTGCTATGCCTATCATCTTAGTGCCAAAAAAGGATGGCACATGGCGAATGTGTTCGGATTGTAGGGCCATAAATAACATAACCATTAAGTATAGGCATTCCATACCTAAACTAGATGATTTGTTGGATGAATTACATGGTTCTAAAATCTTTTCAAAGATTGATCTTAAAAGCGGCTACAATCAAATCCGTATCAAACCGGGTGATGAATGGAAGACGGCTTTTAAGACCAACTTTGGTTTATATGAGTGGTTAGTTATGCCTTTTGGTTTAACTAATGCACCAAGTACCTTCATGCGCCTCATGCATCATGTTCTTAGACCTTTCATTGGTAAGTTTATTGTGGTTTATTTTGATGACATTCTCATTTATAGCTTATCTTTGAATGACCATAGGTTGCATGTTAGGCAAGTTTTAGAAACCCTTAGGAAGGAACATTTGTATGCTAACCTTGCTAAATGTATGTTTTCTCTTGATCATATAGAATTCCTAGGGTTTGTTGTGAGTTATAAAGGGGTCCATGTGGACAAAACAAAGGTGGTGGCCATTCAAAATTGGCCTACACCAAAATCTTTGAATGAAGTCCGAAGTTTTCATGGACTTGCTTCTTTCTATAGAAGATTTGTCCCAAACTTTGGTACCATTGCCGCAGCACTCGATGACATAGTGAAAAAGGATATTGTCTTTCATTGGGGAGAAGCACAACAAAATGCTTTTGATACTTTGAAAGAAAAATTGACTAATGCTCCCATCTTGGCCCTTCCTAATTTCACTAAGACATTTGAGATTGAGTGTGATGCTTCAAGTATAGGTATTGGGGCTGTTCTCCTTCAAAAGGGCCACCCCATAGCCTATTTTAGTCAGAAATTGAAGGGAAGTCATCTCAACCATTCCACCTATGATAAGGAATTATATGCACTTGTTAGGGCTTTGTTTACTTGGCAACACTATCTTTTTCCCAAAGAGTTTGTGATACATAGTGATCATGAATCTCTTAAATATTTGAAAAGCCAAAACAAACTTAACAAGAGGCATGCTAAGTGGGTGGAATTCATTGAGCAATTTCCTTATGTGATCAAACACAAGCAAGACAAAATAAATATTGTGGCGGATGCTCTTTCTAGAAGATACACCTTGCTAAATCTTTTAACCTCTCAATATCTTGGTTTTGATCACATTAAGGAACTCTATCATGATGACCTTGATTTTTCTCTCATCTATCAAGAGTGTCTTAAGGGAGGACACAAAGATTTTTTTATTCAAGATGGCTTTCTTTTTAAAGGAAAACGTCTTTGTGTTCCCTAATGCTCTATTATATTATCTCTTGTTAGAGAAGCTCATGAGGGGGGTTTAATGGGACATTTTGGGGTTGCTAAAACTTTGGATGTGTTGCATGAACATTTCTTTTGGCCTCATATGCATAAGCATGTTCATAGTTTGTGTGATAAATGCATAGCTTGCCGCAAAGCTAAGTCTAAGATGCATCCCCATGGTCTATATACTCCTCTTCCTATCCCTTCAATGCCTTGGGTAGATATATCTATGGATTTCATCTTAGGCTTACCCAAGACATCAAAGGGAAAGGACTCCATTTTTGTGGTAGTGGATCGTTTTTCAAAGATGGCTCACTTTATTCCTTGCCACAAAGTGGATGATGCATGCCACATTGCAAACCTCTTCTTCCAAGAAGTGGTTCGCTTACATGGGATTCCTAGGTCTATAGTGTCCGATAGAGATCCTAAATTCTTGAGTCACTTTTGGAAGACCTTGTGGGGCATGATGGAAGAGGCCACAAGCCCACATGCAAGCCCACCAAAGGGTAGATTTGGGCCAACCATAGAGTTATGGCCAAGAGGATCCAAGAAGACGTTCTTTTACATGTTCAAATGCCATAAACTCTAGTGTAGAGTAGACTTTAATTTCTTGTCAAAATTAGCATAGGAACTTTATTTGTAATTTTCTTAGAATTAATTTTGGCACCTAAAACACCAACCTAGGTAAACTTAGAGTTTCTAAAAAAACCTCTAAATTTACCAAGGCCGGTCTAGAAAGCCCATGGAGGGGGTGAGCATAAAAACTAGACACACCCCTCCCCATGTGCTCATTTGTGCACCCATGTGCCATGTGCACCCATGTGCTTCACATTTACATTTCATTTGGCTAGCATTAGGGTTGCATTATGGTCCTCCTTAGCCTATAAAAGGAGGAGCCTACACCTTGTATTTTCAAGTTT
This sequence comes from Phaseolus vulgaris, assembly GCF_000499845.2. Lineage (NCBI taxonomy): Eukaryota > Viridiplantae > Streptophyta > Magnoliopsida > Fabales > Fabaceae > Phaseolus > Phaseolus vulgaris. Next base: position 30,294,730 of record NC_023752.2, on the reverse strand, counting down.
AATTGAGTAATGTTGTGCTGCCATTTTTGTGCACTAGCTTTACTTCTCCTAGAAATCTAGGCTATAAACTTCAATCCTTTCACCTTTCTCCCTTGAGCTGGCCGAACCACTCAAACACCACACTCCTCATGCACCTTCAAAGCCAACACAACTCCTAGGAGGGCTTTGTTTCACTCACCCATTGCTTCCGCATCACTTATTACTACTTTGATTCGAGAAGAACACATGAAAATGCCATCAGGGCAAACTTGGGACTAAGCTTTTATTTTCTACCACTTGCCACCCACAAACTGATGGTCAAACCGAGGTGGTGAATAGAACTTTAGGACAACTATTGAGATGTTTTATTTCGGGGAATCCTAGAGTGTGGGAGAATTTACTACCCCACGTTGAGTTTGCATATAATCGTGTAGTAAATTCTACCACCTCCCATTCTCCTTTTGAGGTGGTCTATGGGTTTAATCCCCTAACACCTCTTGATCTTCTTCCTATTCCCCTTCTTGGAGATGTCCTGTGCAAAGATGGAGATGAAAAAGCTTCTTTTGTGAAAACTTTGCATAAAGACATCAAGAAGAGAATTGAGAAGAAGGTTGGCAAGTATGTTGAACTTGCCAATAAAAGGAGAAAAGCATTGTTGTTTGATGAGGGCGATTGGGTTTGGCTTCACTTGAGGAAGGATCGTTTTCCTACTCAAAGGAAGTCCAAACTAATGTCTCGAGGGGATGGACCTTTCCAAGTCCTCAAGAGGATTAATGAAAATGCTTATGAGTTAGATATGCCTGCTACATTCTTAGGTAGTCATACTTTTAATGTCAGCGATCTAACTCCTTTTTCTGTAGGTCTCCAGAATTCGTGGTCGAATTCTCTCCAACTCGGGGAGTATGATGGAGATCAAGCTCAAGAGGACATGGAGGCCAATCAACAAGATCAAGAAGAGGTAGAGGCACAAATGGAGGATGCCCATGGAGGTCAAAGCCCACCTCAAAGGCTTACAAGAAGCATGTTCAAAGCTTTAGGAGCTAGAGGACATTTATTTTCTCTTTTTGTAATTTCTTTAGTTGAAGGTGCTTAGAGGGAAACATTAGAAACCTCTTTTGTTAAAGCATCTTTTAGTCTTTAGTTATGTACCGTCCCGTACCCGGGCGTTGACTAAGTCAAGGTCAAAGTCAACACCAGGGGTCAAAGTCAACACAAGGCGTTGCCTAGGTGAAGAGACGCTAAGTGCCAGCGTCGTCAAGAAGAGGCGTCGTCAAGGCAAGGCGTCGCCTAGGTGAAGGTGTCACCCAACCAGGGCGTCGCCAGATCAAACATTACCAAAGCAAGGCAATCACAATGTGGTTCCCCGATACCCATGGGTAGGAAAGACCATGGAGGGAGCGACGCCGTGGGAAGGCCTCAGGTCCCGATAACCCGGGGCAGTGATAAAGAGAAGGAAAAGGTGGCTTCAAGGCCATAGTGATAGCACCAGTGTAGGGAAGCCTGACTCGTGAAGTACCCCTGCCGCCCCAGAGACGCCTTTGGGACAGATACGACTCAAGAGGAAGGTCACGCCCAGGGTAGCCGGGTGCAGGGTACGAGAGGAAGGCATATAAGCTCTCAAAGTAAGTGACTAGATGATTGGGGGCATGAGTTGGCACCCAAAAAGTCACCCCTTGCGCAGTAGCACTCCCAGGCAGGAGGACTCTCACGTAGAAACGTCCCCAGCTGGGCAAAAACGCCCCCAGATGGGGTCATGGTGTCGTGAGGTCCTCCACGTGTACGACAGCCAGGTCAGAATAGAAACACCCTTTAGTCAGGTGCCAGGTAATTAAGTCATTCAATACAGTTTCCGTTTCGAGCGTTCAGGTACTATAATGGCTCCCAAGCGTTTCAACGTCTTAAATGCGCTACGTTTTCTAATTAAACGCTTTAATGAGCACGTTACGTTTGTGATTAAAAGCGCTTTAAGGCGCTTTAAATGCTTGGGTAGTTTAAATAGCGCGGAGAATGTTGGGAACGGGGTTGGACGTTTTGGAAAATTTTCCAGAGACACTCTAATTGCTTGCTCGAGCCTTGAGGTTACGCACAAGGGACTAGGAGGAGACGGTTTGCCAAAACGAGAATATACACACAATACACAGTTCTTTTTACCACCTTCAGAGTGCCATACGCGGTGCTCAGATACGGAGGTGCCCAGTTTTGGTGTTTCTTGCTGGCTGACTTGAGCGTCGGAGTGCAAACGGCCACTAAGGCGCCCTTTTGTCCTCTTTTTGCAGGAATCCACAGGTAACCCGTGGGAAGGAGTCCCTAGCTGATGGCTGAGGTCGCGCACGAAGACGCCCCGCTCAACCGGACGGAACAAGTTAGGAGCCTTAGGGGGTGTGTGTTAGTAGATAGGTGTAGAAGTAGAATAGGAGGTGCCAAAGTGAAGGAAGGAGTCACACCTTCCTCATGCTTGGGTTTTGGCGCCGATTCTAGATGTCTCTTAGGAGGGAATTTTTGAATTTGTGTTGCTTGCATTTCAGCACCTTAGGCTATAAATAGAGGTGCTCTCCTTGTAAAAATTCAGATTGGAATTTATCTAAAGAAACTATACTCAAAATTGGAGTGAGCATTTGAGAGCTTTTGAGCCTTCTTCTCTAGTCTTATCTTGAAGGATGCATGGTGTCCTCAAGTGGCGGCAACACTCTCATCTAGGAGCAACCACACTTCTAGTGGCGAGGACATTTATTTTCTCTTTTTGTAATTTCTTTAGTTGAAGGTGCTTAGAGGGAAACATTAGAAACCTCTTTTGTTATAGCATCTTTTATGCTTTAGTTAGGAGCTTTAGGAGGGGGGGTGTATTAGTAGATAGGTGTAGGAGTAGAATAGGAGGTGCCAAAGTGAATGCTTTGCAAATAGGCGCCGGGTCTAGAATGTTTTAGGAGGGAATTTTGAAATTGTTTAGCTTGCATTTTCAGCACCTTAGGCTATAAATAGAGGTGCTCTCTTTGTAAAATTCAGATTGGAATTAATCTAAGAAAACTCTACTCAAATTTTGAGTGAACTTTGGAGAGCTTTGAGCCTTCTTCTCTAGTCTTATCTTGATGGATCAATGGAGTCCTCAAGTGGCGGCATCACTCTCATCTAGGAGCATTCCACACTTCTAGTGGCGAGATCATCCATCCTCCTTCCATTTTCATGAGCATTCTCTTATCCTTCCTTCCTTCTCTTTCAATTATTCATATTGTCTTGTGTTCTTGAGTTGTTTGGTTCGCTTTTTCTGTTTTTCCAGCACCTATGTTCTGTTCTTGTCTTTTAATTTCACTTTTGTTCGGTCCTTTTAATTTTACCTCTCTTTGTTGATTCAATTTGACAATATGTGGAGCATCCAAATGAGTATGGGATTTGGTACTAGTTTTTGGTGAGTTCTTGTCTTAGAACAATGATCCAACTCTAAGAAAAGTGCCTCTATAATGTCCAGCTCAAGGTGATTCCTAAGAATGTCAAGAATCATTCTCTATATGGCTAGTGGAATCACATCACAAGGGTCCGTAGATCTGATGAGGGGTATGGTGGAAAAAGCCAGGGGAGAGTACCTAGTGCAGGTCCAAGAGACCATCAAGACTGAGATCTTTATGGGGCAAGCCGTCAACTCTCTGGACTGCGAGGTGGTGCAACTGCGGAGCAAGGTGATCCACCTGGAGGCCGAGACCTCCTCCCTACGCCAACTGAACTCACAACTAGTGGGGGAGCTCGAGTCTACCAGGGAGACGGCCGTTACTGGGGAGAAGAAGCTTGAGGAGGCGGTGAGCAAGCTGTCTGAGGCAAATGGCCAATTGGAAGAAGCTGCCTCTTCCATTGTTGCCCTTACCACCGAGAAGAATGCTGCGGAGGCCTCAAAGCAAAAATTAGAAGCTGAGAACGCCGACCTTATGAGCGTGGGTGCTGAAGCCCTTGCTGACGGATTCGAGCTGGCGCTCGAGCAGATCCAATGCGTTCTCCGGATTTGGACCTCTCACAGTTAAGCATTTATCATGAGGTGGTGGATGGAAAGCTCATTCCTCCTCCTTGAGCTCTTTTTCTTTTTTGTAAATTTATACTTCTGCACAACTTTTTGTACTTGGAATTTGTATAAAACTGGGTGTGAATACATACTCGTTTCAGCTATAAGCTTCTTCTCTTGTACTTTCTTGAGCTTCATCTTTCTTTATGCACACGACTAACTGTTAGCTAGCTTAGGTTTAGCGTGATCTTGTACTCTTTGATCTTGGCCTCTACTTGATCACGACTAGCTACTCCCTTAGCTTTGTATTTAACAGTTCTTATGCATAGCTTTGTACTGGATGACTGACTAGGCGTAGTCTGTCTGCCTTAGCTTGTTGTGTAAGAATTTGTTTGGAAAAGTTTCCTCCGACAAGGCAAGACTGATCAGTCATCGTTCTTCAAGCAGCGTACCCACCAACAACTCATCAGTCATCGTTCTTCGGGCAGCGTACCCACCGACAACTCATCACTCATCGTTCTTCGTACTTCACTTTGCTCATCAGGACATCGATCGTCAGAGGTGATACCTTGTTTGGCGAAACTTGCTCAACTGCGTGAACTCGGCAATACTTGAACTTGACCCTCCATGTACCGCTTTTAACTCGAGCAAATTGTTTAACCTTATAACAAACTTGGCAAACTGTTAACTCAAAGTAAACTTGAGCAACTATCAACTCTTCGGCGATGACGTTCAATAAAACTTGTGAACTTAAGGCAACAAATCTTAACATAAAATCACTTACTAGGCAGCAGGTTCTGACTCAAACTAGTATTAAAATACAGTTTACCTGATCTGCCAAGTGAAATCCCCCCTACTTCTGTCATCGCCCGGAACTCTTCTGATCTGGTACTCGCCACACAACCCCTTCACTGTCTCAACTTTCACGCCATAAGGTTCTGGCGATGTTACCTTTCTTCTTTTCATGACCTGATCATTGTTTCCTCATCTAGGGGTAGAGGCGCCTTTCGGATCCTTCTCTACCTCCCTGAGTTTCAGAACAATGATCTGGTCTTACTGGGTCAATATCGATGTTTCACTTAAAGGGGGAAAGGCATTTTCCTTCCCTTCCCACCACTTAAGGTCACAAACACCCCTGACTTTTCAGCTCATCCTGCCTGAACTCACTCGGTGATAAGGACTTTATCTGGTGCCTCAACTTGCCCAGGGTGTACATCTCCACCCCCCTGGATGCACTGAGGACTTTTAATCTTGCCTCTATCTGCTGGTGCAGAGAGGTCCTTTAATCTGTTCTCGCCTGCACTCGCACAAAGTCGAGGAGGACTTTATCTCTTTCTCGCCTCAAGACGCGCGAGGGCGTTGAGGTCTTTAATTATTGTTGGTGCCTCCGATCGCCGAAAGACGACGAGGTCTTTAAAACTTTTAACTAATGCCGCCGATCGCCGAAAACGATGGGGACTTTAAAACTTTTAACTGAGAGCATGCAATACGATTTTACTGTTGCCCTAGATCACATACGAGTAATAAGGCCTTTTTCCTAAAACTCTCGAAGCCATAAGCATGCAAACATAGAAGCTTTAAACTTTGAAAAACTCTTCTTTATTGGGTGGCCTCATTAAAAACCCTCCTTAGGGAAAAAAGAGTGCCCCCTTGAAATTGTTTTAACAGAAACTATTCAAATCTCTTCATATTCGTCTTTACTTACAAGGCTTTAACTGTAATACGACTTGAGATGTGTGGCGTTCTAAGTGCGAGGAATCGCCCCTCCTTCTAACGTCTCCAAGCGGTAGGCGCCACTCCCGAGCGCCTCGGTTATTCTGAACGGTCCCGCCCACTTGGGCGATAACTTGTTCTGCATCTCATACTGATGGGCCTTCCTCATCACCAGATCGCCGCTTCTAAACTGCCTTGACATTACCTTAGAGTTGTACCTTCGCTCAACTCTTCTCTTTACTGCTTCGGCTTTCACTCTCGCCTCCTCCCTGACCTCATCCAGCAAATCCAGATTCATTCTTCTTTCTTCGTTCGAGTCTTCCGCCACGAAGTTCTGGAATCTCGGCGAGCTTTCCTGGATTTCAACTGGAATCATCGCATCACATCCATAAACCAAACTAAAGGGGTCTCGTGGGTTCCTGACTGCTCAGTGGTATGGTATGCCCAAACTATGTGGGGTACCTCTTCAGCCCACGATCCCTTAGCTTCTCTAATCTTCTCTTTAAACCTCTCAGCAACACCCGATTGGCAGACTCCACTTGACCATTCGTCTGTGGGTGCTCGACGGATGCAAACACCTGTTGTATCCCCACCTCTTCGCACAACTTTTTCAAGAGGTGGCTTGCAAATGAGTCCCATTGTCTGACACCAGGCGTTTAGGCACACCAAACCGGCACACTCTGTTCTTCCATACAAAGCTCTCGATCCTGTGTGCGGTGATCTGGACCACTGGCTCTGATGGAGGAGGGCCAAGCACACCTACCCAAGGAAGCCAAGGCCCAAGCCAAGGAGAGCGTCTAGACCAAGACCAAGGTGAGCGTCTAGGACGTGAAGGAGGGAGGCTATCCATGGAGCTAGACCGTCTAGGCCCCCTTACAAGATCAATGGCCAAACATGCTCAAACACAAGTAAATGAAGCCACGGATGGAAGAGAGAAGGCTTTGTATATGTTTGCATAAAGGCCCATTAGGGGTACTTATTAGATAGGATAGTGTAGAAAGCACTTTTGATGGAAACATTCTAGAAACTAGGGTTGTGTGGCCGGTCATTGCACATGGCACATGGCTTAGCATTTAGATTTAATTTTGGTTTTCTTTTCCTTAGAAGTTAGCTTACCATTTACGTCCTAGATAGCTTATAAATAGGAAAGCTATCTCATTGTATTTTTCAAGTTTAATCGAGTAAGGTTATGCTGCCATTTTTGTGCACAAGCTTTACTTCTCCTAGAAATCTAGGCTCTAAACTTCAATCCTTTCACCTTCTCCCTTGAGCTGGCCGAACCACTCAAACACCATACTCATCATGCACCTACAAGGCCAACACAACTCCTAGGAGGGTCTTGATCATCTCACCCATTGCTTCCGCACCTTTTTTTCTACTTTGATTCAAGAAGAACACATGAAAATGCCATCATTTGGTATCATGAGCTTTTGGTTCTTCAAGATGAGTAGCTTGGTCTTTTAAATTTTCAGTTCTTCTTTATTTCATATTGTCATTTAAATTCCATACTTGTCTTGCTGTTTTTTTTTTTACTTTTTAAATTGTTCTTGGTGTGCTTATGGAAGATCCAACCAAAGCACAATTGTTCAATTGATCTTGAACAAATTCTGTGCAGCTTGTGATAGGATTCCTTACACCATTGAGTGGCTGTTTTTTTCTTTTAGGAATTTGAGTCCTTATTGCTTTCTTAATTTTGCTTCATTTTATGCTTTGAGTCTTTATTTTCTGAATCTATAAATGTTGTGTCAAGTCATGTGAATCCATATTTGTCAACAATTCTTAGTAGTCCTATTATTGGCTTGATTGTTTCTTGCTTTTGGGTCTTTTTAAATTGTTTGAATCTGCTGTTCTTTGATCCTTTGGTGCCTTTTTTATTTTTAGTTTGAGTTCATAATTGTGTCTTAGTTCTTACACAATTTCCGTTCTTACAATTCCATTGTGTTAAAGTTTGGTTATCTTGTTGTTTTTGTTTCCAGTTTTCAGGATTCCCCTGTTTACACCTTCTCTGTTTTGGCTGTTTTAACCCAGAAAAATATTTCCACCCATAGGAAAATTCTGATTTTCTGGAAAATGCAAGTTTAAAGTGTTATAGAAAAGACAAAAAAAGAATGAGGTCAAAAGAAGCAACAGAAAAAAAATGATAAATCTTACAAAATCAGAGTGCAAATCTTGAGCGCTCCAGCTGGCCTAACCGAACACCAATTTTGCAAAATTTATTAGAAAAAAATGGTGGCATCCGTTTTGAGTGAATCCAAAGCCAGATTTTAGATAAGATCCTGAATATCTTGCATAACAAATTTCAGAGCCAAATTCCAAAAATACAGATCAGCATAAATCGGGGAACAAACACGTTTTCTGGCCCACAACATTTTCCAGTGGTGCTGTTTTTTTATTTGGTCATCTAATCTAGTGCTTTTCTTTAGGAATTCTTTTGTGTGCCAACCTTTTATTGAGTACCTTTAATTGTTTGCTTTAATTTCTTGAATCTCTTTCTAAGTTGTCATATTATAATCCTTTTGGTGGTACTGTTTTCTTTCAATTAAATTTGTTTCTTGCTTTTGTTCCTTGACCTCTCTTTTTGGGTGCTGGAATTTAATTTCTCCCTTGGTGCTTATGTGCATGGAATTTGACTTGGTTTAAGGTTTAGCCCTTGTGAATAGGTGCTGGAAATTGGAGAATTAAAGCCAACATTCTAAGGAGGAGACAAAGCCAAAACCGAAACAAGCTTCCTTGAAACAAACACTACAAACACTTAGGAGATCAACAATCAAGACAACAAAGAAGTGCACTAACCAAAAGGAGGAACAACAAAGGGAGTTTTCTTATTTTCCTTTGCAACTTGGTTTATTGTTAATTACCTCTTTTAATTACGTTTTAGACGGTGAGTGTGTCTTCAAGGGCTCAAAGTGTCCAAGAAGCCTCACCTAGGCCGAATAGTATAGCATTCTTGATTAGTAATTGTTACTTGTTTGTAATTGCTTTTCTTTTGCTTTCATAACTACGTTTTGCATGTTTATTTTTGTTTAATTTGTGTGCTAAACCGACTAGCTTTGATTGCATAGTTAGCTTGCATTGTTTTCTTGCATTTATTTCTCAACTTATTTGTGTTCTAAGTGTTTCACTAAGAGAAAGTCTTGTGTGAAGATATTGGGGGATAGTTTTTGGCAAGGAAAAGGCTTGGTACTTAAGTAGTCCTTTGTGACTCACCTCCCTTACCTGGAAAACTACCTCCTCTAACTTTCCTAAACTTTCTCAAAGTAAAACACCTATATACACAAAGTTTTAGCCATGTCTTCTTCTTCTCACTCTCCAAAGTCTATAGAAAGTGAAGTAAAATCTTTGAAAACTCTTTTAAAAGAAGTATCCAAGCGGTACAATTGATATCTTTTAGACAATTGGAGAATGAGAACAAAATCAATGAGTTGGCTAAAGCTCAGAAGAGAAGTCACAAAAATCACAAAATAAAAAAAAAACTCATGCATCCCATCTCAAAGTATTGAGTCTCTAGGGGAGGGAAGCCGTAGAATCAATGATTATTACCAACCACCCCCTAAAAGAACTAGGCAAAGGGAACAAGAGGTGCCAAGGGAAACAAGAGTAGACCTACCTCATTTTCATGGAAAAGAAAATGTAGAAGTATATCTAGATTGGGAGATGAAGGTAGAGCAACTCTTTGCTTGCCATAGGGTAAGTGAGGAACGAAAAGTACCCTTAGCCACCCTTAGTTTCCAAGGGAACGCCATGTATTGGTGGACCTCTCTCGAAAGAGATAGACGTCTTCATAGGGAACCTTCCATTACATATTGGAATGACCTTAGGGAGCCCTAAGACGTCGACATATACCTTCCTACTACCATAGGGAGTTGATGGACAAGCTCCAAAGACTCCAACAAAAGAACATGAGTGTGGAAGAGTATAGGCAAAAAATGGAGCTCTACATGATGAGAGCCTCCATTAGAGAAGTGGAGGAAACCAACATAGCTAGGTTCCTTAGTGGCCTATCACTTGAGATAGAGATAGAGTATAGCTCTTACCTTATCAAGACTTGAATGATTTGGTTCAACTTTGCATTAAAGTTGAGCAACAAAACTTGCGCAAAACCTCAAGTCAAAAGGTGAGCCCCTATTCTAGCTTTTATCCCAAGATAGAGTTTAGGAGGGAGGGTAGTACATCCAAGGAAAAACCAAAAGAGCCTACCAAGCCCTTCACCAAAGAAACCTCAACCCCACCCATCCGAGCTAGAGATGTTAAATGTTTTAAGTGCTATGGTAGAGGGCATGTGCAAGCACAATGTCCAAACCAAAGGACTTTGTTTTTAAAGGTGGTAGATGAGTACACTAGTGGCGAGGATGAGCCTAGTGAGAGAGAGGAAGGGGGAGAGGATGAGAGGGTAGCTCCACTAGAGGGAGAATTGCTTATGATTAGGAGAACCTCAACAATCACCCTAGCACATCCATGGAAACACAAAGGGAGAACATCTTTCATACAAGATGCAATGTTTTAGAAAATATATGTTTCCCTCATTGTGGATAGTGGATCTAGTTGTAATTGTTGTAGTGCTAGGATGGTTGAAAAGCTTAAGCTACAAGTAGTTCCTCACCCAAACTTACAAACTTCAATGGCTTAATGAAAATGGGGAACTACATGTAGACAAGCAAGTGGAAATCAAGTTTTCCATAGGGAACTACAAAGACAAAGTTTTATGTGATGTAGTGCCTATGGAAGCTTGCCATATCTTATTAGGGAGACCATGGCAATTTGATAAGAAAACCTTGCATGATGGTCTCACTAACGAGATTTCCTTCACCCATAAGTATAAGAAGTTTGTACTTAGTCCTTTACCACATTCTCAAGTGGTGAAAGACCAATACAAATGAAACAAAAGAGGGATGAGGAAAACAAAAAAAAAAAAAGAGCTAGAAAAAGAGAATCCTTAGGGATAGAAAGGCGTGGGAGAGAGTGTTCCTTCCCACAAGGTTGGTCAACAAGAAAAACCTCTTGAAATGTTTTTGAAAACTTGCTTCTTGGTTGAACAACCAAGCCTTGTCTTTTGTAAAGGAGCACTTACATGCACTGCCACAAGTAGTGAACTCATGGTTTTACCTCCTCAAGTAGAAACCTTTTTGAGTGAATTTGAGATCTATTCTCCCAAGAAGGACCCATTGGGCTTCCTCCTCTAGGGGGATAGAACATCAAATTGACTTATACCGGGGGCAAGCCTACCAAATAGGCCTGCTTATAGGACCAACCCCGAGGAAACAAAGGAGATAGAATCACAAGTTCAAAGACTTGTTGGGAGAAGGGTTGGGTTCAAAAGAGCCTAAGCCCTTGTGCTGTACCTGTCTTGTTGGTGCCCAAAAGGATGGAAAATGGCGTATGTGTTGTGATTGTAGAGCAATCAACAACATCACCATCAAGTATAGCATCCAATCCGAGGCTTGATGATATGCTTGATGAATTGCATGGGTCAACTCTATTCTCCAAGATTGACCTTAAAGTGGATATCACCAATTCGAATCAAGGAGGGTGATGGGTGGAAAACTGCTTTTAAGACCAAATTTGGATTATATGAGTGTTGGTGATGCTCTTTGGGCTTACTAACGCTCCAAGCACATTCATGAGGCTTATGAATCACACCTTGAGGATTGTATAGGTAATATGTAGTAGTTTACTTTTGATGATATCTAGTATATAGTAAACCTAGAAGACCATCTAAGCACCTTAGGGAAGTTCTTCTAGTCCTTAGGAAAAATAGTCTTTTTGCCAATAGGGATAGTGTACCTTTTGTGTAGATAGTGTAGTCTTCTTAGGCTTTATAGTAAACAAAAAGGGGGTGCATGTAGATCCCGAGAAAATCAAAGTCATCCGCAAGTGGCCAACTCCACAAAATGTAAGTGAAGTAAGATGTTTTCATGGGTTAGCTAGCTTCTATAGAAGGTTTGTGCCTAATTTTTCTAGCCTAGCTTCTCCTTTAATGAACTTGTAAAAAAAGATGTTGCATTTTTGTTGGAATGAAAAGCATGAGCAAGCCTTTCAAAGGCTAAAAGCTCAACTCACCAATGCACCCATCCTATCTCTCCCAAATTTTCCAAACTTTTGAGATAGAGTGTGATGCATCGGGGGTAGGCATAGGTGCGGTTTTGTTGCAAGGTGGACACCCCATTGCTTATTTTAGTGAAAAACTCCATGGTGCCACCCTCAACTACCCCACCTATGACAAGAGCTCTATGCTCTTGTGCGAGCCCTAAAGACTTGGGAACACTACCTTGTGTCCAAAGAATTTGTTATCCATAGTGATCACGAGTCTTTAAAATATTTAAAGGGCCAACACAAGCTCAACAAGAGACATGCTAAATGGATGGAATTTCTTGAACATTTCCTTATGTAATCAATACAAGAAAGGGAGCACCAATATAGTGGCCGATGCTCTTTCAAGACGGCACACACTCTTTTCAAAACTAGGTGCCCAAATTCTTGGATTTGACCACATAAGAGAGGCTTTACCAAGAAGATCAAGAACTCTCATCCATCTATGCCCAATGTCTACATAGAGCACAAGGGAGGTTACTATGTGTCCGAGGGATATCTTTTTAAAGAAGGAAAACTTTGCATTCCCCAAGGAACACTTAGAAACTCCTTGTCAAAGAATCACATGAAGGGGACTCATGGGCCATTTTGGAGTTGATAAGACTCTAGATCTTTTAAAAGCAAAATTTTGTTGGCCACACATGAGGAAAGATGTCCAACGACATTGTTCTAGATGTATCTCATGTTTAAAAGCAAAGTCTAGAACAATGCCGCATGGACTCTACACCCCTTTGCCGATTGCAAATGTCCTTGGGAAGACATTAGCATGGACTTCATTTAGGACTTTCCTAGGACTGCAAGAGGCCATGACTCTATCTTTGTGGTAGTGGACGTTTTAGCAAAAATGTCCCACTTTATTTCATGCCACAAAGTAGATGATGCTCAAAATATTTCTAAACCTTCTTTAGAGAAGTGGTGAGACTCCATGGTCTCCCTAGAAGTATAGTGTCCGATAGAGATCCCAAGTTTATAAGCCACTTTGGAAAACTCTTGGGGTAAACTTGGAACAAGACTACAATTTCAACTTCTTGTCATCCTCAAACGGATGGGCAAACCGAAGTAGTCAATAGATCTCTTGGAACTATGCTTAGGGCTATCATGAAGGGCAGCCACAATCTTGGGGATGAGTACCTTCCCCACATTGAATTTGCTTACAATAGAGTAGTTCACAAGACTACTAATGCTTCTCCTTTTGAGGTAGTATATGGTTTTAATCCTCTCACGCCCATGGATTTGATACCCCTTCCTAATCCACAAGATTTTGTGCATAAGGAAGGAGTAATCAAAGCTGATTTTGTCAAGAAAATGCATGAGAAGATTAAAATCAAATACAACAACAAAATGAGAAGTACACAAAATACAACAACAAAGGGAAGAGAGAAATAATTTTTGAGGAAGGAGACTTAGTTTGGCTTCACCTTCGCAAAGATAGATTTCCAACTCAAAGGAAGTCCAAACTAAGTCCCCGAGGTGATGGACCTTTCCAAGTTCTCAAGCGAGTCAACAACAATGCATATAAATTGGACCTACCTCTTGAATATGGAGTACATGACACTTTTAATGTAATTGATCTTTCTCCATTTGTAGGTACCAATGACGATGACGAGCTGGATTTGAGGACAAATCCTTTCCAAGGGGGAGGGGATGATGGAGGAGGGCCAAGCACACCTACCCAAGGAAGCCAAGGCCAAGCCAAGGAGAGCGTCTAGACCAAGACCAAGGTGAGCGACGTCTAGGACGTGAAGGAGGGAGGCTATCCATGGAGCTAGACCGTCTAGGCCCCTTACAAGATCAATGGCCAAACATGCTCAAACACAAGTAAATGAAGCCACGGATGGAAGAGAGAAGGCTTTGTATATGTTTGCATAAAGGCCCATTAGGGGTACTTAGTAGATAGGATAGTGTAGAAAGCACTTTTGATGGAAACATTCTAGAACTAGGGTTGTGTGGCCGGTCATTGCACATGGCACATGGCTTAGCATTTAGATTTAATTTTGGTTTTCTTTTCCTTAGAATTAGCTTACATTTACGTCCAAGATAGCCTATAAATAGGAAGGCTATCTCATTGTATTTTTCAAGTTTAATTGAGTAAGTTATGCTGCCATTTTTGTGCACAGCTTTACTTCTCCTAGAAATCTAGGCTCTAAACTTCAATCCTTTCACCTTCTCCCTTGAGCTGGCCGAACCACTCAAACACCATACTCATCATGCACCTACAAGGCCAACACAACTCCTAGGAGGGTCTTTGATCATCTCACCCATTGCTTCCGCACCTTTTTTCTACTTTGATTCAAGAAGAACACATGAAAAATGCCATC